>NW_026855313.1:0-11823 GCF_026571515.1 Ruditapes philippinarum
TTTAATAATTCTTTTCTGCGCTTATAAAGGTAAGTGAACGCGGTCTATTTTAATCGTATCCAAATCATCTAGCTTTGATTCTTGCACATCGACTCGTTTAATGTCAAAATGCCGAATAAAAAGGTTTAGCCTGCTTAGTCTAAAAAAATATCGGCCGTTATACGTAAGTTGTTAGTAGAAAGTCTTACTTGATAATTTATTCAAATAAGTCGGTAAGTAGAACAAGAAAAGCATTGATGCAAAGCATCAAATGGCGACGCCAAAAGAATTTGATCCAGGTTTGCACCTAAATACTTAACAAAAGATGTGTACTTTATAGCAGTACCATTACATGTTACCTGGAGGTTAGGCCCAGTTTAAGTTGAAACGTAAACCAAAAAGAATAGACTCTGTCTTGCCAAGATGCAAGACAATTTATAGTCAATTAACCAATCTTATAAGACTCATGCTATAAGAAAGAATTTCCTCAGATTTGTTTTACCAGATACAAGGATACCTGAGTCATCAGCAAATAATCACAGGCACGAGTATCGGACCTGGGAAGAAAAAATATGACCAGATTGATAAAAAACTATGTTCATAAAAACCAAAAAATAAAAAGTAAATAATGACCCCCTTTAAAAATATACTATTAAGTATAATTTTAAAGGGGGTCATTATCTACAATATTTTTTAGGTTTTTGACACTTTTAAGATGAACACAGGTTTTTTTATCAATCTGGTCATATGTTTTCTTCCCAGGTCTGATACTCGTGCGTGTGCATATAATAAAAGCTTATTGCTTAGGGTTGCAGAAATATCATTGACATATATTAGACATAAAAGAGGACCTAAAATGAACATCAGGGGGACACCATAGGTACTCAGAGCAGTACGGCTGCTGTCTATCAGAGATAAGACTTAAACCATGTAAGAATGTCATTACATATGGCATATGCTTGATGTTTCATGAAGAAGAAGAAAAAGAAAATCTTCATGTGCAGTATAGTGTGATCAACTGTATCAAATGGCCTTTGTAGATCTCAAAGTATCATGCAATACTGCCTTTGTCCATTTCAAATTTAATGCAATCTGTTAAATGAATCAAACATGTGTCAGTTGAAAAACCACTTTTAAACCCTGACTGAAACTGCCTGACCATGTCTCTAATGAGACACGTTAGTGCCATTCCATGAAAAAAGCGGCGTATGGTCCCAAAGGAAAAGAAAGCGCGTACTCATAACCAGAAAACAAAATGCAAAATCAAATAAAATGGAATTTAAAAGGATATTCACCGAAAGATGACAAATTGGCCGTGAGATATTAAGATTCAACACAATTACAATTCAGTACCAAACCACTTCTGAAAACGTTGTCAAATTTTAGGAATTTTCGACGTTGCGACCACATACACGCATCTAGGACATGTTTGAAGCTGTTTTGTTAGGGTAAAAAACGATTAAAATATTTTTTATTGTAGTTATTATTGATTTTTCTCTATTTTAGATATGTATTGTAGGGTAGTAAACAGATATATTAAGTCCGCTTTGGATCATTTGAACCAATAGAAAGAAATCAAATCTTTCTGACAGAAATATTACTTATAATGCAACGGTGTGCAAAAAAAAAGGTTGGGTCTACTTGGATTAAAATTGCCCCCCCCCCCCATTAATATTAACTTAAATAGGATTTATCGTGTCCGGTCTGTATCTTTTGAATCAGTTTAAGAATTTGACATTACTTACCACAATGACGCGATGTGCAGATATTGTTGTTCTGATCTTCCTCAGGTCAATGTTGTAACATTCTTTTATTTCCTAAAATCTTGTACTTTATCAAACTATGTTTGTTAACTTGTTTCTTTTAAGATTATTATTAATAAGTGGATCGTGGTTTATATGATTTGATTACTTTGAAATGTATTCAATCGGAGATGAAAAACCATTACCCTAAAAGACGTTTGCTAAATATTTCTTAGTAATAAGAATATTCAAATTTGTATCCACAAAAATGTTTATATGTATTATAATTTGCTAAAACCATTCAAACTGCACATAGTTTATAAAAAATCAGCGGGAATATACATTACCTTTTTCCATAGTAAAGGACAGAAGACAATGACATTAAACCAATCATGATCGTTGAGTAATTAGTGCATGTAAACTGTGTAATTAGTGCATGTAAAGTGTGTAATAAGTGCATGTAAATTGTGTAATAAGTGCATGTAAATTGTGTAATAAGTGTATGTAAATTGTGTAACTAGTGCATGTAAACTGTATATTTAGTGCATGTAAACTGTATAATAAGTGCTTGTAAAACATGTATTTAGTGCATGTAAATTAAAATTATGATGAAGCATGATTACTTATTATGATAGACATAACTTTTTACTTCTTTTAAACAATCCACATTTATATGAAAACAACTTATTTCATTTATAAAAATGTGTATCGTAAAGTTCTAGCAATTCTTCAATTACGAATAGAAAACAGCGCACGGGAAATCTGGTTAACCCGAGCTTGAATTTAACGGTAATTGCGTTACATTGAGCTTTCTCCATTGTGACGTATCTGTTGTTAAAGTGGCAGGGTATATTTTGATATCTCATTCACATTTGTTTTGTATTAAATCTTATTTTTGCAAACAGTTATCTATCGGTGCAAAACGTTTATTTAAAAAGTCATAAAATATTTTTTACCAAGACATTAACCTTACAAACAAAGTTTATTTTGACAAAGTCTAAAATTTGAAACTTGCAGGAACTGACTATTGCTATTTAGCATAAAAGGAACAAAATTGTCGACAAATACAAGAAATTGAATTATGCAACTTGCTATTAAATGATAACGTGGCATTTAGGTATAATAAATTATAATATGTTTATGTACAGTACTATATTAATTAATAAGTTACAAATTTTGCTAAGTATACATTTTTGCTAAATATTATTTGCACCGAAAACCAGCAGCGGAAGTAATTTTTGCTTGGAAATAATAACATTAGTGATCTCACTTATTTTGTCTTGATACAATCGAAATAGTATCGGTTTGAGCGATATAAATCCGATATTTAACACCGGTTTTGAGTTTTGATGAGTAGAAGTTGGTGACAAAGGCCGAGTTTTTAATTTTCTCGCATCAAAAGATAAAATAAAAAATAAAAGTTTGGCTAACATTTTTTCCAAATAAATGTAACTGTCATTATGTCGAAGTACATATCTTTCAGCTTTTGTTATAATTTAAACATATTTTGTGTCTTTCATATTCAAGTTATTTTATGATGACATTGCTGGTGGAATAAATGAGTTTGCAATTTTTTAGTACGACTTCGTACAGTTGTATACTTGACCCTGTCTCTTAGGACATAAGGCACGTTGTTTGAGACGGTATGAAGAAACATGTTTAACAAATAACCCGGTAAGGTGTCCTGTTTAGCTTTAACACTGTAACATGTTTATGAACAGTTCGTTTGTCAGATAATGACACCTAACCGAATTTTCAAGCAGGCATTCAATAGAAACATACCTTTAAGGTCAGTGACGATGCGTGCCGCTTCTTAATCGAAGTTTTTCAAGAGAGTGTTTCTCGTAATCCGCGCATCCATTTCAGACACTTGACGCATATTCTAAAATTGGTCTCATGTAGGAAATGTATATTTGATTTAAAGTTTTTCGTTTGTAAAATCTAATGATCTCATGGATCCTATAACTTTGGAAGCCGACAAGAGTATATTGTTGATGTTGTCATGCTATTTACCATCATCACAGGGAGTGGCATCTAAGTGTTTATGACTATCATCATAATCAAGAGAAACATTGTCAAAGTAAAGAGATGGTTAACCATTTACCTCATATAGACGTGTTTTGACGGCTTTTCGAGCACGCCCCCCCCCCCCTTTGAGGAATAGTAAAAAATACCCTATTTAGGCTCGTTTGAAAAACGTTCATGAACAGTAATCACTTTTTCGGCGCCGCCCCTATAAAAAGTACATCTAGGGGTTGCCAAGGGGGTTGTGCCCCTTCTGTTTCGGGGGATGGAACAGCAGCCCACCTCAACACAAGGAAAAATTTGCATATGTGACAAACCAAAAATGGTCTCAGGTCGATTGCAATGAAACGTGTAACAAACGCTGAAAAACCTATTATTCTATCTCAATCCATTTAGCAGTTGCACCACTTTGAAACCAGTTTTGATTACAGCAATGCAAAATAGTGATTTTTGGCAATTTTGAGACGTCTCCCCGTTGCCATGGTAACAGGAAATATAAGATTGAGCATGTTGTTACAGTTGATATGCACATGAAGTAAAGGGTTAAGCGTCAGACCAAAGAGTGAAAAATAAAACCTCTGTTTTGTTATGATTAAAATTTACTTACCAGCGCTTCGACCATTCGCATAATAAAATTTTATTAAACTCGTTCAATTGCATTATATTAACATAGTGTCGTTGAATAAAAACTAAATCAAGCATGCCATAGGCTCGCTTAATGGCTCGTTTAATATATTCAGTATTCAGCTTACACTCATTCAATATCCTTTATATATTGTCTTTTCTTAGCACCTTATATGCTGTCAAAATTCAATAGAAATTAAAAAAACTATTTTCTTATTGTTAAAAATATGTATAAACCAGTATACACAATTAACCACAATAACAAAAATAACAACATACACGTTTATTCTTATCAAGCTTATATACAGGACAACGTGACAGAAAATATAGTTTTAAACAATGTACTGATAATTGACACGTCGACAGTGGTGAATCTTCTAAATATACTCATCTAAACAACAACAAAACAATGTAAAACAATATAAACCTAAGCTTCAAAAAGTTAAACTACATAATTGATAAACTATATAGCGCTAACTTTATGAATTTTTTTCGTGGTGAATTTATTTAAATGTTTCTTGAATTATTCTAAAAGAATAACCTGGCAATTTGTTTTAACATATTACGTTACTGGATTGAGAAAAAGTGGACAGACTAGAGTAAAGTGAGAGTTGTCTCCTAAATCATTTAAAGAGCATATCATGCATCCCTACATCCGGGCGGGACAAAAGATTGCCTCCATTTCCCTACTTCGACAGGTAACCGTATATTACTGGTCCGAAATTAAACATTTAAACATTGACATTCTTAATGTATCTTGGAGTTTTGTAAGATCCTTTTCTTATCCAATGTTATTTCGAAAGAGCCGATATGTATTTTTCGTATTTTTTGTAAATCTAAGATATTTTATTATTCCCCAAACGAAATTGTTTCCCGTCAGGTCTTATATTTTTTTAACGGTTATCCATTTAAAGTTTGAAACTGAACGTAACATATTTTTCTAGCAAATTCCTTGAAGTTGTTAGTCATCACATCTTTTGGTCTAATACTAGTTTTAATTGTTATATCTATCGGATGGCGGCGTAATGACGGCCTAACTCACAGTTAAACATATTATTAGGTGTAATTTTTTTGGAATAAGTTATTTTTTCTAAAAAAAAAAATCAATATGGGCCCACTCTATAATATCATAATTTTAAACGCCTGATGATTTACAATTATATGTTCAAATGGGCAAGATTGTTTGATAAAAAAAATTTCAATTAAATGCCTATTGGTAGGTCTAAATAATAAATGTATTGATTTATTTACATGTCCAACCAGATGTGTTGTTTTGTTTTTGAATTTGAAGAGGACATGAGTAAACCTAAATATTTTTTATTCTTTAACCGTTTCAATATCTTTATAAATGTTCAATGTAAAGTCGAAACGTTCGGGGCGATTCGAACGAAACACAATATCCTTTGTTTTACTCATGTCAATTTTCAGGTTCAACTTAGAACATCAGTTATAAAATTCATTAAGCATATTTTGAAACGAGACATAATTGTCACTGATTATTACTGTATCGTCTGCATAAAGAAGAACAATTTCTTTAAATATGTTTCTTGTCAATATGGAGTTGATTGAGATCGAGACCGGGGTTTCGTTCTTTTAAGTAAGA
Source organism: Ruditapes philippinarum (assembly GCF_026571515.1). NCBI lineage: Eukaryota > Metazoa > Mollusca > Bivalvia > Venerida > Veneridae > Ruditapes > Ruditapes philippinarum. Next base: position 5,974 of record NW_026855313.1, read on the forward strand.
CTCTAGATCGTTCTAATATATAGAAAACGTATCGGAAAAAAGTATGGAAAGCATTTGATTGAACCTACAATATAAACTATGGCTGGTATTCCCGAAAAAGTAAAATTGCCAATATCTTTATATTTCCCTAGTCTGCCATTTAGATTAAGATAAAAGTTTATAATCAGGCTGCCGACTTATACACATACATGTATATAATACAACATTATAATTTACATTTTAATATAAAGTAAGAATGAACTCAAGAACTAACAATGTCATTTTTTCGTTCATAATGCATAATAAGCATGATACACATTGGTAGTTTTCAATAAAATGTAAGAAAAACATATATTATCTAATAGAAATATCTGGTTTCATAGTGTAACATTAATAATGCTTATCTTTAATACACATATGAAATTGCCTCATAATACTTTATATACAAAACACATCTCTCATTAGGCATATCAAAGTGAACATATAGTTTCATAGTGTAACATTAATAATGCTTATCTTTAATACACATATGAAATTGCCTCATAATACTTTATATACAAAACACATCTTCTCATTAGGCATATCAAAGTGAACATATAGTTTCATAGTGTAACATTAATAATGCTTATCTTTAATACACATATGAAATTGCCTCATAATACTTTATATACAAAACACATCTTCTCATTAGGCATATTAAAGTGAACATATAGTTTCAAAGTGTAACATTAATAATGCTTATCTTTAATACACATATACAATTGCCTCATAATACTTTATATACAAAACACATCTTCTCATCAGACAGATTAAAGTGAACATATAGTTCCATAGTGTAACATTAGTAATGATTATCTTTAATACACAAATCAAATTGCCTCATAATACTTTATATACAAAACACATCTTCTCATAAGGCATATTAAAGTGAACATATAGTTTCATAGTGTAACATTAATAATGCTTCTCTTTAATACACACATCAAATTGCCTCATAGTACTTTATACACAAAACACAAATTCTCATAAGACAGATTAAAGTGAACATATAGGTTCATAGTGTAACATTAATAATGCTTATCTTTAATACACACATCAAATTGCCTCATAATACTTTATATACAAAACACATCTTCTCATTAGGCATATTAAAGTGAACATATACTTTCATAGTGTAACATTAATAATGCTTATCTTTAATACACACAACAAATTGCCTCATAATACTTTATACACAAAACACACATTCTCATAAGGCAGATTAAAGAAGACATATAAGCTCATACTTGAAAACTGTTTCACAATAAGTACAGTAACGGACGTCTCTCGGAACATGCCTATGTCTATCATGTTCAATCATTCAATTATGACATGGATTACGATTAACATGCTATTATTTTTACAAATGTTAAAACTTCTTTAACAAACTCATTTGTCGTGGTATCTTTGTAAGCACGATTAAGTTAATATTACTATCACATTTAATATATAAGATCTATTGAATTAAGACTGCTTATAATCTCCTAAACGAGCTGAAATTATTTAAAGCACGATTCTTTTGAAGCACTATCGACTGAAATATTATATTACATTTGATAAGATCTATTGAAATAAGACTCTATAATCTCGTAATCGAATTGAAATTATTTTAAAAGAAAGAAAACCGTCTACTGTAATGAAATGAGCCTCAACGGAGGTATGTGCATTGGTGACCTCTATCAAAATACAATATTCATGTTTATTACAAATATATGCAACCTCGATTTGAAAGCGAATTAATGCATCATCGTTTTGAAAACGAGGTCGTTGTGGCGGAAATATCAGGTATATTTGCTGAGCCCAGGATGATACTTTGTTTAAAGTTTCGGTAAAAAAAATAAATTTTATTCGAAATACACACACCGTCCAATAAATTCAGAGTTGAACCCCACACCCATTCAATATCCCTATATATGTATGTACTTACGTACGCACGCACGCACGCACCAGCATGTACGCACGCACGTATGTACGTACGTACATATGTATGTAAGTAATGAGGGTATACCCAGAATAACCCGGAATTTGTAAATATAACTGATAAAGTACACATCTTCATTTAATTACTACCTAAGTAAGATAAAATGTTTCATCTATTTAATTAAAAATTTTCTTAATTAAATGGGCATCCTGTAACGTCTCAGAGCGCATTAAATAACAATGGAAAAACGCTACAGCGGCAAGCTCATAAAAAAACGCGACGCTTGTTGAAAATTTTTAATATTCTATAGTGCCTGATCTTGTCCAAAATTCCAAAATTTCACGTCATTTGAACATTGGATTTTTGTGTAATCAAGGTATAACGGTGTGAAGATGCAACATTTTTTTTGTGGAAATTCAAAGATGGATAATAAACAAGTACATTTAGTAAGTTGAACAGAAATGTCGAATCATAAATCGAGAGAAAGTTGTTTTTTTCTTGTTGTTTTTTTGTGTAGTTTTCTGTTTAGGTTTACATTCAGGTTTACATACCCAAGAAACACGATCTTATTAGTTGCTTTGAAAAGAATTTCAAAAGTGTTTTGCTTCTTTCTGGTCATTTACTTGTATCGACTTGTATCCATGTCTTGTTAAACTGCAATTTTTATAACTGTGTTCTGATTGCACATCACGAGTAGTTTTTTACCCTCCGCACTTTTTCTCAGTTACAAGGTACAAAAAGGACACAAAAATTATGCTTTATTGTCTCATCTAAGAAGAAGTCTTGAATGTTTCTTTCGAGTTTTTATGTTTAAATTTAAAGCTGACAAAGATGGCAAATATTTGATATTTTTTTCAACTCCGATGTTAAATCTTTTAATTGAATTCATCGGTAATATGGGATCGTGTTCTGTAACGATTTCCTTTCCATTCAGATACGCCTGAAAACAAAAGACATTTTTGTATTATTTAACAATAACATAATTATCGGGTTTGCATTTCCTTTTGTATGAATTATGTACCCTCTGTTAATCTTTATAGGTTTCTTTGGTCAGCTTTAACATACATATAATTCATACAAATACTGTTAAAACAAAAAAGCAAAAGCATGTACATGAAGTATTATACTAAAATAACTGACCGTAAATTAACTACTTTATTTCATACACAATCGTTTAGTAACCTATTGACTCTGATAACATAACACTGAAAGTCTGAGAAAGTGTTCAATGTTAAATATTGGAAACGCAGTAAAAACTGGATCAGGAAATACAGTGATGGCATTCAATATCTGGCACAGGGCTTCCCGACAAAGCATACAACACAATGTAGTTCTCAAAACAGCTTTGAGCCGGCGATTTGAAAGAAAGAAATGTTTTTATTTTTTTAAGTATGCAACGAAAAATTAAGCATTCCAAGTTGTAAAGAAACTTTAGCTCATAGAATAATCAATAAAAATATAAAGTCACAATAAAAAATTACGCGGATGAATATCTTTTATCAATGAAAAATGCTCGGATATTGCCATTAGGCTTCAGATAATCGTGATCGGAATGCCGTTTTACCTCCCCTCTTTTAACGCGTGCCATAACAACTGTTGAAAAACAAAAACAACAAAGAAAAGGTGAGTTACAAAGTAACATTTATGTTGCTTGAAAACGGAATCAAGATTTACATCCGGTGGAAACGAAAGGGATTTCGCGTGCATGTGTAGCGAGTTATTACGTAAGTTTTTTTGTGAACGTTCTTAGAAAAAAAACATTCGTGCAAATGTCATTGTGGTTGATTTTACATAACTTTAGATAGATCATTTTAATATTCACATCTTGTCAATGAGTCGATTTTAATTTGTCACGCGAGTGTGACCCATATTCTTTGAGGCTTTAAGCTGAGTCGGGGCCTAATATTGCCAGTGCTTTTGAAAAACATAGCACATATCGCCAGTTAGAATATAACTTAATATCATAAACACAATTTCGGGCGGGCGGGCTGGCGGGCGGGCTGGCGGCTGGGATGGTCCTCATATTTTGAGAAATTGAAACACAAATGGTCATTATCATGACTACAGGTATGAAAAATGTAATTTCGGTGAATATATGCAAGGTCAATGTTTCTTTAGGTGTCCAGAGCATATCTCTTACACATATTGAGGGATTCTAATGAAACTTTATAGAAATGTTTACCACCATGAGAAGCAGTGTCATGCGCATGAACCAGATCACATGAAAATGTGTATTCGGACCAGTTAGTCATCATTTATTGAGGGATTGAAACACAAATGGTCATTATAATGACTTCCATTGTGAAGCAAAGTATTGCGCACATAATTAAGGTCCGTGCTACTCTAGTCATTGTCACATAGAGAGGTCAAATTCTGTGTACGGGAACCATTAAGTCATCATTAATTGATTAATTGTTAAGGTCACTAGAAATTATAAAATATCCAGATATTGTCCGGAAATTGCCCAGATCATGTATCCTATATGCATATCTATAATGCCCAAATCTCTGACAAAAGCTTTTGTGGCTTGGGTATTTTGCGAAAATGTTGCCCTTGTTTTACTTAATTTTGTCTAAAACTTATGTCGGAGTACTCAAAATGTTAACTTGAAGCATTCTTATTATATAATTTAGAAGTAATTGTTTTTTGTATGTTTTTATTTTTTTTGTCCAGAGCAAAACTGAAGAAATGTCGAACGACACATTTGCCCCCATTCTAGCTATTGACTCACATTATTGGTTATTTTGATATAGAAACTTTCCAAAAATGGGTACATTGAAGTATTCAGTTATGTAATAAAGAATAATAACATACTAGCTATAAACAATCAATATGTGAAATATAGATAACTTGACCTTTTAACTTAGAAGTGACCCAATTATGATTAATAAATATGTGAAATGTGAAGACTTTGTAAGTTAAACTTTTCAATGTAATAAGCGGAAACCATATTTACATTTAAGACCCCTGTGACCTTGACCTTTGAACTAGTGACCCAAAATCAATAGGGATCCCCTACTACATATGGCTATAAAAATGTGAAATTTGAATACTTTGTGATAAATAGATTTCATAATAATGACCGGAAGCAGTTCTGACATTTAAGGCCCCCGTGACCTTGCCCTTTGACATAGTGATCCCGATTTCAATAGGCGACATTGTTTAGTTATGACCAATCAATATGTGAAATATAAAGTTTTTGTGATAAATAGTTTTCAAGATAATAAGCAGATATCATACTTACATTCAAGGCCACTGTGACATTGACCGTAGACATAGTAACCCCATAAACAAGAGGGGTCATCTGCTAGTTAAGACCAATCTATATGAAGACTTTGTGATAAATGGTTTCCAATGTAATAAACGGAAACCACTCTCTGACATTTAAGGCCCCCGTGACCATTACCTTTAACGAAGTGACCCCAAAATCTATATAGATCATCTACAAGTTATAGCCAATCACTGTGTGAATTATGAGTATAATGGATTGACCGTTTTCAAGATAATCAACGGAAACCATTCTGACACTTTAGGTCCCTGTAACATTGACCTTTGACCTAGTGACCCCAAAATCAATAGGGGTCATCAACTAGTTATGACCAAACAGTATGTTAAATATAAAGACTTTGTAATAAATAAATTTAAAGATAATCAGCGGAAACCATTTGATATATAAGGACAGGACCCAATGACCTTGACCTTTGACATAGTGACCCAAAATCAATAGGGGTGATCAACTAGCTATGTCCTAATAGTATGTGAAATATGAAGACTTTGTAATAAATAGTTTCCAAGATAATCAGCGAAAACCATGTGGGCTACCGACAAACGGAGCTATCAACCAACCGACCTACCGACCGACTGACATTGGCAAAACAATTTAGTCCCTCTTCTTCGAACTGGGCATAATA
>NW_026855314.1:0-134907 GCF_026571515.1 Ruditapes philippinarum
AAATGGCGATTTAATCATCATAATGATTATCTTTGAAAGTAAATATTATCATTTTCTGATATTATACGTCCACTTTGTGCAATAATAGTAAAAATAATTTCAATTTAAACGGTATATTTTATAAGTCACTTTCGTATTTTTCAATGTAAGCGAAAGGAAGATATAAGAATTTGTGTATACAGTATATATTATGCAAATAAAAACCGAATAAATCATCATTATGACTATTTTTTATAATAAATATAAGTAATTTCTAATAATTTACGTCTACAAACTGCAATTTTATTGTAAAAGTCAGAATAAGTCAGTCTATTAAAACGTTACAATTAATATTTTAAAAGTCACTTTCGCTCACTTTCGCTCAGTTTCGTCAAAAATCTCACTTTCGTATTTTAGGCAAACCCGTACCGAAAATCATTCAAATACACAAATATATCATAGTCATCAACAATAAAAAAACCATCATTAAAATTGTCAACAAGCATATCACAAGCATATCTTTGACGAAATGCATGAGATAATCGATAATTCATCGTCGACACCGAGAACTGGTGGTCAATTCCCGGGATTACTATATGTTTAATACGATCCCGGATCCCGGCTTTTCTGTAGGCGATCCCGGGATTTTCCGATTTTCCCCCATTAATTAATGAATCAAGTGTGTCTACTTTCGTTTTCACTTGTGACGAGGAATTTTCGACAACATTGTTATTTTGAATGAATAATACATGCGTTGAAGGATTTTATTTTAGAGGTAGAGCATTATATTAATAAATAAATATAGCATACGTGTACCAAATCAATCTTATTTTCTCGGAGTCACTCTTTTTGACTCGGAGATTCACGGAGTCCCGTAGCCTAATTAATTCACGGTGATAGGGCGATTACCACAACTTTTCTGCGCAACGTCAAAATCATCCTTCTGACCGAGACACCGTATATTTCTGGACAAAATATTAATGGCGGGATAAACAAATTCCAGGTAATAGCTTACAAAATATCTTACTGCTGGACATTGCAAGATTATTCCAATTGTTTAAGTATTCCATCGAATTTTTGAGACAATTTATTGTTAATCTAGCACAATACAATTCACAAAAAACACATACTTCGAAGAAAATAGTGTTTACAAAAGATCGTGTGTACCTCAACATGACTCGTACTTGTCACAAAAACATGTGTTATAACGACGATGTCTTTGTTCAATGACCTAACGAGCTCGTATATTTATTATGGTTAACCCTAAGTTCAAGTTCCATACAAAATTGTGTGTTTCTATCGTAAATTTCAGGGAATATTTGTTGAAAAAAGGCCTACTGACCCGAATATTGGAGCACCGTACAACACTGAATTCAAACACCGCATTCTTTTTCCGTTAGACCGATAAATACTGGAACCGTCTTCTTTTGAATTATACAATCTTCTTACAAATATGTTTTATAATAACTTTTATTTGATGAAAGTTTGATGAAAGATTGTTTACTTGCTGTTATGTTATGTTGCTGTTATATCATACGTTATGTTATGGAAAATTTCTGAAGGTCTGATCTGTGTTAATACTACCAGTTAGATAAGTGCAATGGTATCTATATATAGATAAGGATGTCTTTTCCTTTTCGAACTTATTCAAACTGATAAACCCCACATGGAAAGATTGAAGTTCTTGGCAGACTATACGTGTGGTCATCAAACAACATCGAGAAACAAAAGGAATGAACTATTTGTTAATGGGAATTTCTTATTGCATACTAATTTGATAAAGTTGCAAAAGTCATAACACAAATTTTCATGGTGTAGTTTTTGCAGGAACCCGGGCAATATTTCCATAATCTCTTCAGTCATCGTCTCCAATGTGCTTTTTTTAAACAATCTTTTGCGAAAGTTTGACTTCATATTCTTTTTCTTATGTTGTGCGTTACGCATATCGTCCTGAAATACAGGGAGGCGCTGATCCATTGGCGTACTGCTGATATCAGAAGACTTAGTTGGGCGCTCTCCAGTTGCTGCAGTATCTGCAGCTTTGCCAATTTCGCACGTTGCTTTTGCTTGTTCAGACATAGGTTTGAACGTCTTCTTTTTCTGAAAGCAAACATTAATATAAAAAATCAACGGTCAGCTAAAAAGACAGAAAAATGCGGTGATTTTAAGGAGGAATAATGCGGTGCCCTAATCTTATGATTGACAAAGTTGTGCGGTGCCTTAAAATACACACGTGGAAACATAAAAATCATACCAAATATACAAAAAACGGGTTATTTATGTATTGTAACTTGTTCATACGACAATAATGTACATATTTATATTGTATTTTGACCAGTTATATGAACTGAACGGACAGATTTTTTTCAGTATACCCTAAATGTTTTCACTATCCTGACTTAATTAATGAAGCATTTTGCATGTAGTAAAGATAAATAAGTTTCAAATTAAATGGCACATTCGATGAAAAAGAAAAAATGATGATTTTACCTTGTTTTGAGCAAATTATATGCTGTTTTCGTCTCGGTTACAGGCTTGCTGTCCATTTTGTACCACAGAAATATACGGTGTCTCGGACAGAAGTAAGATATTTTGACGTTGCGCGGAAAAGTTGTGGTAATCGCCCTATCACCGTGTAATTTTGCGTGAACGGTTTGACCCATTTTACAGACTTTTTTTTCTTACTGTCAAACCGTTACAAGACAGCGCCCGTCCAAAATTATCTCGGTGTCTCTTTGACAAGTCTAATTAGTTGGACTAGGAGTCCCGCGGACTGAATTGTAGCATGCAATGATGCTGTTTTAGGTAAATTAGGGAGATTTCCTTTATATTTTGATTGCATAATCAGTTGTATTAAGTATTATACAAGGTTAACCAAATCTCCAATTAGTGAACTTTTAAAAAATGCTTATGTTGAAAGTGAAAATTTGTACAATTAAAAAAAAAAAAACAGTTGGTTATCCAATGTCTTCTTCATACTAAAATATTTTAAAATACCTGAAAGTCAATATAGTGATAAGAATCTGTATGTTGTTGTTTGAAAACAACTGTTGAGCACTTTTAAAATTCGATTTATAGATAAATTAAAAAATGCTGTTGATAATGATGGAAAACTACGTACTTATGCACTGTTTAAAACAAATTTTTGTAGGGAACCTTATTTAGCAGTAATCAAAGATAAAAATATTAGAGCTTGTTTTACAAAGTTAAGGATAAGTTCTCACAAATTACAGATACTGGGATCCTACATGTTTACCGGACAATCAGTTTACCGGACAAAAGCTATTCATGTTAAATAAGGCTTTATGTTTTTCCTCGATTCAAAAATCATCCGGTCTGAATCGTACACACACTTTCTATTTCAAAGTAAATAACAACAAAACCACTCTCAGGCAAATATTGTTGATTCAGTTCTTTATTTACTAACATACCCTTTTGTTTACTAGTTATTCCACGACCTGGTCATGCGGGGGAATAATCTGTGCTGCGCATTCCCGAATATTGAGGCCCTTAATGGGTTATTTTAGATACTTTTTAGGTTTTACTTTTAATTCCTCAGGGGACAATCGTAACATACTTTAATGATAAAATGTTAATTTCAGATTCGTTCAAACAATATCTCGTTGTTGTCTTTTACAAAGAAATGCAAATTAAAATACATAAATAATATTATAAGGAAACGGGTTACGCCCATGGGAGGGAACTTTACATGAAATGTACAAGAAAAAGACTTTATGGCTTTTGCAACATGCTACATGATGACCAAAGGGAAACTGTATGACAAAGAACAGAATTCCATTTGAATATCAAAATGTTTCATAAGTTTAAGGACCATGAAGAATGATTACGTTAATTGAGTTAATAGTGTAGATTTCAATTACACCCCTATATTGGCCTCTTCGTAACAAGCATGGCGGCCGTTTCTATTTTAGTAACATACTGGTTTTTCCCAGTATCTTACATTGACATTCAATAGTCGTAGTTTCCTTGCTAAATTTCAATTTAAGACTGCAAAAAAAAATTGAAACACAATGTTCCATACATGTCCGGTAAATTGAGTTGTCTACACGATTTTTTTCCTCTTTTAATGCCCTAATTTAAAGACACATTTCTACGGTCAAATGTTTGATTTTATGTTTGATAAAGGAATGTTTACTTATATTAAGAACCCACATATATTTGGGTAAAATTTCATTCTTTTTTATTATTTTGAATAAAAATTACAGCGAAAAAACATCATATTTTGTCCGGTAATATGTAGGATCCCAGTAGAGATTGGGAGATATAAAAAAATCAAGTCAGATAAAAGATTTTGCGAAGTTTGCAACTCAAATGAAGTTGAAGACGAGCTACATTTTGTTACTGCTTGCAATGCTTTTACTAGTCAACGCAGCATTTTATATAATGAAATAAAAGATAAGAATTTAAACTTTGAAAAAATGTCTGAAATAAGCAAATTCATTTGGTGAATGAGCAACGAAGATGAAAAAATCATAAAACAATTTGTAGATTTTATTTTTACTTGTTTTAAACTCAGAAATGATAATGAGAAAACATAAATTAATTTAACTTGGTATATATATATATATGTATATTAATATTTTTTTTTGAGAGAGACATGTGTATTGTACAGTTTTGTTACAAAACAGGTATACGCTATCTGTTTGTGTAAATTAAATGTTATTCGAAAAATAAAAACAAAATGTAATTTTCAATTCATATATTTAATTATGTAGTTATGATGTTTAATTGTAGTTCGCGAAACCCTGTCATTTGCTGTGTTTGTTTGTTTTGTTTTTGTTTTTGTTTTTTTTTCTTTAAGTTTATTGTTGTTACTGTAATACGAATCAAGTTTTAGTTTCTTTAACGTCTTTATTTGATCTTTGATCTCATTATTATTATTGTGATTCACATGTCATTTAACATGAACCTTGATTGGAAATAAAAGTTATTCTATTCTATTCTCGTTATCAACGCGGAGTCACTCTTTTGTGTACGAGAAATTTATAATCCACTCGGAGTCACGCTTTTTGTAATTACTTGAGGAATTTGCATATTCCTCGTTATCTGTACTGTACTTAGATAACTTATGTTTGATTGTGTAATATTACCAATCATGTAGAATCATTTGTCTCCAATCAATAGGCAGGCTGCCCAAGGAAAATTTATTATTATTATTATTATTAGGCAGGCTGCCAGAGGAAAATTTATTATTATTATTATTATTAGGCATGTTTGATTGTGTAATATTACCAATCATTTGTAGAATCATTTGTCTCCAATCAATAGGCAGGCTGCCCGAGGAAAATTTATTATTATTATTATTAATATTAGGCAGGCTGCCAGAGGAAAATTTATTATTATTATTATTATTAGGCAGGCTGCCCGAGGAAATTTATTATTATTATAGCCAGGCTGCTCGAGGAAAATTTATTATTATTATTATTATTAGGCAGGCTGCCCGAGGAAAATTTATTATTATTATTATTATAAGCCAGGCTGGCCCGAGGAAAATTTATTATTATTATAAGCCAGGCTGCCCGAGGAAAATTTATTATTATTATTATATTAGGCAGGCTGCGCGAGGAAAATTAATTATTATTATTATTAGGCGGCTGCCCGAGGAAAATTTGTTATTATAATTATTATTAGGCCGGCTGCCCGAGGAAAATTTATTATTATTAGGCAGGCTGCCCGAGGAAAATTTATTATTATTATTATTATAAGCCAGGCTGCCCGAGGAAAGTTTATTATTATTATTAGGCAGGCTGCCCGAGAAAGTTTATTATTATTATTATTATTAGGCAGGCTGCCCGAGGAAAATTTATTATTATTATTATTATTAGGCAGGCTGCCCGAGGAAAATTTATTATCATTATTATTATTAGGCAGGCTGCCCGAGGAAAATTTATTATTATTAGGCAGGCTGCCCGAGGAAAATTTATTATTATTATTATTATTATTAGGCAGGCTGCCCGAGGAAAATTTATTATCATTATTATTATTAGGCAGGCTGCCTGAGGAAAATTTTATTATTATTATTTATTAGACAGGCTGCCCGAGGAAAATTTATTATTATTATTAGGCAGGCTGCCCGAGGAAAATTTGTTATTATTATTATTTTTAGGCAGGCTGCCCGAGGAAAATTTATTATTATTAGGCAGGCTGCCCGAGGATAACTTATTATTATTATTATTATTAGGCAGGCTGCCCGAGGAAAATTTATTATTATTATTATTAGGCAGGCTGCCCGAGGAAAATTTATTATTATTATTATTATTAGGCAGGCTGCCCGAGGAAAATTTATTATTATTATTATTATTAGGCCGGCTGCCCGAGGAAAATTTATTATTATTATTATTATTATTATTAAAACATTCAAATATCTATCCAGAGCCAGAGGTACAGCTCGAAGAAATTGTTACACGTTAAATATTACTTTCTGTAATGTAGTTTAGTTAAGTGCTTATCATTTACATTTTGTTAACATGGTACATGTTACCTATTTTAATTATCAAAATGTAAAACTCATATTATGCAAAGTGAGTAATTATTTCCCCCAACTTAATTTTTAGCTCGACTATTCGATAAGAATAAGTAGAGCTATTGCAGTCACCCGAGCGTCGGCGTCGGCGTAACCACTTATGTTAAAGTTTAGGTAATAGTTCAAATATTTTCAAAGTCCATTGACATATGGCTTTGAAACTTTGCACACTTGTTCACCATCATGACCCCAACCTGTAGACAGGAGGAGGTAACTCTATCAAGCATTTTGACAGAATTATGCCCCTTTTTCGACTTAGAATTTACGTTAAAGTTTTTGTAATAGTTCAAATATTTTCAAAGTCCATAGACATATGGCTTTGAAACTTTGCACACTTGTTCACCATCATGACCCCAACCTGTAGACAGGAGGAGGTAACTCTATCAAGCATTTTGACAGAATTATGCCCCTTTTAGCTCGACTATTCGATAAGAATAAGTAGAGCTATTGCAGTCACCCGAGCCTCGGCATCGGCGTAACCACTTATGTTAAAGTTTTTGTAATAGTTCAAATATTTTCAAAGTCCATAGACATATGGCTTTGAAACTTTGCACACTTGTTCACCATCATGACCCCAACCTGTAGACAGGAGGAGGTAACTCTATCAAGCATTTTGACAGAATTATGCCCCTTTTTCGACTTAGAATTTACGTTAAAGTTTTTGTAATAGTTCAAATATTTTCAAAGTCCATTGACATATGGCTTTGAAACTTTGCACACTTGTTCACCATCATGACCCCAACCTGTAGACAAGAGGAGGTAACTCTATCAAGCATTTTGACAGAATTATGCCCCTTTTTCAACTTAGAATTTACGTTAAAGATTTTGTAATAGTTCAAATATTTTTAAAGTCCATTGACATATGGCTTTGAAACTTTGCACACTTGTTCAACATCATGACACCAACCTGTAAACAGGAGGAGGTAACTCTATCAAGCATTTTGACAGAATTATGCCCCTTTTTCGACTTAGAATTTACGTTAAAGTTTTTGTAATATGGCTTTGAAACTTTGCACACTTGTTCACCATTTTCAGGAGGAGGTCTAAGAATAGTCATTGTCCTACACCACAGCTCTTGTTCGACTTAGAATATGTTTTTGTAATAAGTTCAAATATTTTCAAAGTCCATAGACATGGCTTTGAAACTTTGCACACTTGTTCACCATCATGACCCCAACCTGTAGACAGGAGGAGGTAACTCTTATCAGCATTTTTGACACAGAATTATGCCCCTTTTTTGACTTAGATTTGTAATAGTTCAAATATTTTCAAAGTCCATTGACATATGGCTTTGAAACTTTGCACACTTGTCACCATCATGACCCCAACCTGTAGAACAGGAGGAGGTAACTCTATCAAGCATTTTGACAGAATTATGCCTCTTTTTTTGACTTAGAATTTACGTTAAAGTTTTTGTAATAGTTCAAATATTTTCAAGTCCATTGACATATTGCTTTGAAATTTTGCAACTTGTTACCATCATGACCCCAACCTGTAGACAGGAGGAGGTAAACTCTATCAAGCATTTTGACAAAATTATGCCTCCTTTTTCGACTTAGAATTTACGTTAAAGTTTTTGTAATAGTTCAAATATTTTTTCAAAGTCCATTGACATATGGCTTTGAAACTTTGCACACTGTTCACCATCATGACCCCAACCTGTAAACAGGAGGAGGTAACTGTATCAAGCATTTTTTTACTATCAAAGCACTAAGAATAGTCGAGCTTTGCTGTCCTACCGACAGCTCTTGTTTGACTTAGAATTTACGTTAAAGTTTTTGTAATAGTTCAAATATTTTCAAAGTCCATTGACATATGGCTTTGAAACTTTGCACACTTGTTCAACATCATGACCCCAACCTGTAGACAGGAGGATGTAACTCTATCAAGCATTTTGACAGAATTATGCCCCTTTTTCGACTTAGAATTTACGTTAAAGTTTTTGTAATAGTTCAAATATTTTCAAAGTCCATTGACATATGGCTTTGAAACTTTGCACACTTGTTCAACATCATGACCCCAACCTGTAAACAGGAGGAGGTAACTCTATCAAGCATTTTGACAAAATTATGCCCCTTTTTCGACTTAGAATTTATGTTAAAGTTTTTGTAATAGTTCAAATATTTTCAAAGTCCATTGACAATTATGGCTTTGAAACTTTGCACACTTGTTCACCATCATGACCCCAACCTGTAAACAGGAGGAGGTAACTGTATCAAGCATTTTTTTTACTATCAAGCACTTAAAGAATAGTCGAGCGTTGCTGTCCTACTGACAGCTCTTGTTATTACTTATTGTTATTTTTAGCTCGACTTTTCTATGAAAAGGGGAGCTATCCTACTCGCCCCGGCGTCGGCGTCGGCGTTAGCGTTGGCGTCACACCTTGGTTAAGTTTTTCGTACCACCCCACTTTATTTCAGAAGTATTACAAGTATGGCTTTGAAACTTACCATACTTGTTCACCATCATAACCTCCATCTACAGACAAGAGTACATAACTCTGTCAAGGTTTTTGACAGAATTATGGCCCTTTTTTGACTTAGAAAGTGTATTGAGCTTGGTTAAGTTTTTTGTACCACCTCACTTTATTTCAAAACCATTGGAGGTATTGCTTTGAAACTGACCATACTTGTTTACCATCACGACCTTCATCAACAGACAAGAGGACATAACTCTGTCAAGGTTTTTGACAGAATTATGCCCCTTTTTGACTTAGAAAATACATTGAATATGGGTAAAATCCACTTATTGCCTTAACCCTTTGAGATATTGCTTTGAAACTTTTTAATGCTATTTCACATCATTACCCCCATCTGTACGCAAGAGAAGGTAACTCTGTCAGGGATTTGTTTTAAAAATTAAGGCCTTTTATCGACTTAGAATCTTGGTTAAGTTTTTTGTACCAGTCAACTTTTTGACTGAACTGGTTGAGATATTAAATTGAAAGTTGGAATACTTGTTTACCATCATGGTCCCAAACATGGGCAGGAGAAGGTAATTCTGTTAAGGATTTTATTTGAATTATGGCCCTTTTTGACTTAGAAACTCAGTTAAAATTTTCATTCTTGTCCACTTGTTGACCTAACCATTTGAGATATTACTTTGGAAGTTGGAGTTCTTATGTGCCATCATGAGACCTATCTGTAAGCAAGAGAAGATAACTCTGTGAAAATGTTTCTTGATTTGTACTTAGAAATTCCTAGTTAAAGTCTTGTGTGCCCTTAACTGTCAAAGTTTTGTTTTATAGGCAAGCACTAAAAAAGTCGAGCGCGCTGTCCTTCTGACAGCTCTTGTTATTATCTTGGAACACATATTGTCTAAAAATTGTATATTGACAAACATGTATTAAAAACTCTTGAGATTTTTTATTATACATTGTATTCTTGGACTGTCTATTTTTTTTATTATAAACCATTAATAAAGGATATTTTAACTAATACTATTTAATAAAGGAAGACAAACAAAACCCCACCAGTTAAAACCCCACCACTCAAAATTTTATAGAGTGGACAAAACCCCACCACTAAATTTTATAGAGTGGACAAAACCCCACCACTAAATTTTACAGAGTGGACAAAATCCCACCACTTACCAATTATTGGGCAAGATTTGATGAATTAAAATATATTTAATATACAGTACACATTTTCACATTTTATTTTTTAATTTCAATATAACATTTGTGTAATATAAGAGATTATACAAATAATTTACAAACTGTTAAATCAACATCAAAGAGTAGTCATTTATTTGAGACTGTGCCACATTTATGACCTTGAATTATCCATTTTTTTTAGTTTCTTCAAATTCATTTCTTCAATTTAATTATATAAAAAATAAACTACTTACTATTAATCAAGAATGTAGCACATTTTCATCAATTAATGATTAAAAAATAGCACATTTTTATAGCACATTTCTAATTCATTCAGTTCAGTCAATTTTCCTTCATTGTACTTAGTTTAAGTGGATACTGTGGCTGATAGCCTGAAGAAACTCGGGTACTAACAGTCTTCTTCTTATTGATGAGTTGTTCACACATTCTTTGGAGTTTCTGCTGATGCACAATTGTTTGTTTTTTAACATTTTTACAAGAAAGTTTTGTCTACCCTATAAAACTGAAGTGGTGGGGTTTTGTCCACTCTGTAAAATTAAGTGGTGGGGTTTTGTCCACTCTATAAAACTGAAGTGGTGGGGTTTTGTCCACTCTGTAAAATTAAGTGGTGGGGTTTTGTCTACTCTATAAAATTTAGTGGTGGGGTTTTGTCCACTCTATAAAATTTTGAGTGGTGGGTTTTAACTGGTGGGGTTTTGTCCTACATTCTCTAATAAAACATTGTGTTTTTCCAAAATAAATCCTTCCCCTAAAAGTTAGACGTTTGTAAAAGATACACAATAAGTGTTGACACACTTCATAATAATGGTTTCATTAAAGGGGTCTTAAACTTTATATGATGACATTTGGCCGTTTACTCCCTTGCCTCCTAAAAAACACCATTGCGTATTTTAGTCATACCCGATTGATTGGTAGGTAACATCTGTACAAGTCTGGGAAATCCAACTTTCATTTCTGCATCAAAAGCTCATGTAAAAAATGCATTTTCTAGCGTAATTGTTGTTAAAGGTAAGTCATTGTCATTTTAGTTATAATATTGTGATTTGTGTAGAAATTTGTGTACATTTTATTGGGGACACCAAATTGCCTGACAAACCTCAGTGGAGTTCCTTTAAAGGCTAAGCAATATTTGATTTATTTCAGACAAATATGTCAACACTAGAGCAAATAAACCAAGCTGTATCAAAAATACCTTTGAAGAAAATAGGTTCATGCATAGGAACACCAGAAACGTTTGAAAATATACCATGGAAAAAAGTCGGAATAGCAACAGCTGTGGCAGTACCATCTGTATATTTAGGAGCCCCTTTGGTTATATCTACCTTGGGATTTAAAGCAGGTGGAATTGCTGCTGGCTCTGTAGCAGCCAAGTGGATGTCCATGGTAGCTGTAGCAAATGGTGGAGGAATACCAGCCACTAGTATGTCTTTGTTGTATTCCAGAATTTTTCTTAGACATTTGACAATGCTCTGATTTAAACTTTAACCTGATGGATTTTTGCTCTCCATTTGGATCAGTCCATCTGATGTGTATCTAATAATTAAGGGATTTATCATACAATATGTTAAAAAAATAAATAAGTTTAGGAGCGTTACCCCTGCCCAGCAGTGGCTCTTGTTACTTAATATGTATCAAATTGATCTATTTAAACTGGATTGGTCTACAATGGACAAATTTTTAATAATTTTTTCAAGTTATCTATTAGAACAATAGAATTTGCATATTCTTATAAAATATTTCTATGTAAAAATGTTGATAGCCTAAGGTGATTTAGTAACAAAATTTAAACAGCATCCTTAATTATATATAATTATTTTTTGGTTTGTTGTTACATATGATACTATATACTATGGACATATTCAATTTTGGTGTACATACATGTATAACAGACCTTCCAGTATAAATAGACAGATTCCACGGTGCATATCCATATCGGTACCCTCTTTGCGAAATCTACTGAAACGGTACCCTCTTTGCACATGCACAGGCCACTCTCTGCTAAAAACAAACCAGCGATGGATAACAATACAGTAAAAATTCAATATGATAAGGAAAGAAGGTATGACACGTAGAAAAGATGTATACCACGGAACACTAGAATGTTTTATCTATGTGCTGATTTGTCATGTTCCCATTTTTCATGTACTACAAATTCACAATAAGCTACAAAAAATCGACATGTCTTGCTTCGCCCATCACCTCGACATATTTTTTGGGCTGAAATGAACCTGTGGCTTGATTATATATGCATCATACCTATTTAGTATGTTCATTTACATATCATCTTCGGACAAATGGCAGTACATTGTCAAAAATAATGGTAAAATTCATAAAAACACCCTACTTTCAGTTTTGCAGCGGCACGGGCTACCTCTCTTCATTTGAATTTTTATATCACAGGTACCCTCTCATTTTTTTACACATAGGTACCCTCAAGGCACGACATATGCTTTTATTTGCGTTAATCTTTAGGTATGTAATATTTCTTTATTTATGTAATTATTACATACTTAACGATTAACGCAAATAAAAGCATATGTCGTGCATTGAGTATATAGACCCTTTCATTAAAATGACATTTAAGACCGTTTTCAAGTTGTCGCCCTTGGATGACGTCATTGGGGGATACGGTGGACAATGCCGATACGATTATGTATAATAATAGAAGGATATAAAGATCTTAAACCTTTCTCTTTTAAGATTGGCAGATTGAAATTGCCAAAATTTTGTGTAATTAAATAAGATATTACATAAAAAGGATGGTGAAATGAATAAATATGTTTACTATATAATATGGTTAACGATTTGTTTTAATAGTAGACCATATTCCTGGGTAACTGATCATGATCTTACCATTTTCGTTAGATTCTTAATAATGAAAATTTTACCAGGCAGTTAAATCGTACTAACTTGCTAATATCAGAGATATAAATAATGTATCTAGGTCTCTGCTAATATAAAATAACAAAAAGATATTTTGAGTTTCAAAAATGTAAGGATTCTGTAGTTTCGAAAAACGGCTGCGTAATAATTAATTGCAAGATACTGGTTTATTAAAATAATTTTGATTTAAGCATTACTAAGACAAAGAAAAGAAAACAATATAAATCTATGTAATTTAAAAAAAATGTAAAGGCGTAAAAAATAAAAATTCTTTTGAATGTACAGGACTGTATACTATTTGTGTCGGCAAAAATGCACTCTCAAAAAATCGTACATCACACAAATATTATTCAAGCTGGTAAAGTAATATTTTCAACTGGATACTTTTTAATTCATACTCTGCTTATCAAATAATTTAAAAAACACAAAAAATTTAAAAAAAATCAAAAAAAAAAACAAGTTGTTATTAACTGAATTATAATTTTACGTATTTTTGACTGTGCCAGTTGGTAGGACTCTGGATCGAGTATCAAATCAGTAAGGCATGACCAATTAAGTCCCTAGGATGATCCATAACAAAATTCGGACCATAAAAATTTTGACAACTAACAAAAGTGACGTAATCTGATGTAATGTTATAACTCTAAGAAATGCACCCTGATGATTTATGATATCACAGCCAAGTGCCGCTTGTATATACGACATATGTACCCTTTTAATTAATAAGTTACGGCCCAGTGGCGCTTATATATACACATCTATTTATCTATGAAATAAGTTGCTGGGAAAAGGTCTTTACAGAATAGATTTTTAATATCAAAATTATCTTATTATCGTCTGTTGCGAATCTAAAGTTATAAAAGTCAATGCCACATGGTTTTCGTTCTTTCCGGAATATTTATAAAATTATATCCTTCACTGGTTCTTTGAAATATTTTTATACGGCGTAATGAAAAAGAATCAATAAGTATTGACATAATGCATTCTGTTATTGTTCTATTAAAGCTTGAAAAACAATCATTAAAAGACATTGGCAATCTTATTTTCAACACGGATTTATATTACTAATGTAATATAAATCCGTGTTTTCAGGTTTGTCACAAGCACGAAGGAAGAATTACGTTGTTATAAAGGATTAGAATTTTCAAAATGACAGAAAATAACACAGAAAACTAGAAAATGGCCATTTAAATTTATAATAGGCAATTTCGGTGTGTATAGGTGTTTGTAAAATATTAAAATTTGATTTAGTTACTAGCTTTTTATCCTGGCATTTGAGAAAATCTAGATCTAATAAAAATATTCACTTTGAAATTTCGATGTTTCACTCCGTTGCGACATGTAGATTTATAAATCTGTGGTAGCGAGAATTAATCTCAATCTTTGCTTTTGTATTTTTTTCTATTGTCTTGATATTGAATTTATGTATGCATGCGTAAATTTTTACATGTTATAATTATAATTGAACGATCAGTATTTACGCATTTAACTTTTCAATAAGCTAACTTTCTATGTGGCATGCATAGTTTTATCCCCCATTTACGTCACATCCGGTAAGGGAAGTAACTCTTCACTGACTGTTATCGCTTAAATGAAAGGGTCTATATACCTATGTGTTAAAAAATGAGAGGGTACCTGTGATATAAAAATTCAAATGAAGAGAGGTAGCCTGTGCCGCTGCAAAACTGAAAGTAGGGTGTTTTTATGAATTTTACCATTATTTTTGACAATGTACTGCCATTTGTCCGAAGATGATATGTAAATGAACATATTAGATAGGTATGATGCATATATAATCAAGCCACAGGTTCATTTCAGCCCGAAAAATATGTCGAGGTGATGGGCGAGGTAAGACATGTCGATTTTTTGTAGCTTATTGTGAAGTTGCAGTACATGAAAAACGGGCACATGACAAATCAGTACATAGATAAAACATTCTAGTGTTCCGTGGTATACATCTTTTCCACGTGTCATACCTCCTTTCCTTATTACAATGAATTTTTACTGGCTTGTTATCCATCGCTGGTTTGTTTTGAGCAGAGAATGGCCTGTACAAAGAGGGTACCGTTTCAGCAGATTTCGCAAAGAGGGTACCGATATGGATATGCACCGTGGATTCACTTTAATAATTTTTGTTTAATACATGTACTTAAAATGATTTATTTTATAACTTTTGATATTGTTTAAAAACTGAATTGATTTATTTTATAATGTTTTTTTTTTATAATTTAAGGTATTGTTGCAGCAATGCAATCAGCTGGTGTTTTAGGAATTTCTACTAAGACAGGCATTATTATAGGGAGTGCTGTCAGTGGGGCAGTATGTCTAGCACCATCAACAGACAATATCCATGTTGCAGAAGATACAAGTAGCAAAACTGTTATAGAGGATTCAGATAATAAATCAGTTGTTAATGGAGGTAAGAACATTGTGAAATATGCATATTTCTTTCTGCGTCATATAACCTGAACTGTGTTTGTGTGCCATAAAACCAAACAAAAAATTTGTTTTTTTTACTAGAAAAATGTTATTTTTTACTATAACTTTTTTTGTTTTAAAGGTATCTGCCTCAAACTTCAAATACTTATTCCTTATCATTAATTACATTTTATGTGACAATGTTCATAACTCTTGAAGCAATATTTACAGATTTATCTCTCTTTGAACTTAGGATTTTCTTTAAGAAATATTATAAGTTCTTTACTTTTTAAGGTATCTACTTCAAACTTCAAATATAATTTTTTTATCATTACACACATGTTATGTGACAAGGTTCATAACACTAGCGTGACTATTTCTAGAATTATTCCCCTTGATCTTGGAATTTATGTTAACAAATGTTATTTTTTACTGTAACTTAATACATAATTATACATAATTGATTTTTCTTTCATAGTTTTTTCCTCCTTACTGCATCCAGTATTTTATTAGTCGAGCTTCGCTGTCTCCTGTGACAGCTCTTGTTTTTTTGATGTAGCTGGCAAAAACTTTTATTTTATTTACTTTTATTTTTGAATGGATTGACTTCATATATAACATTTCTTAGGATAAGACTTCCATGTATATCAAACTCAAATTAACCTTGGCTTTTTCATGACCTTGAAGGTTAAATTATTGAATTTTCACTGATTTTTTTCTATAATTGACTGTAACTTGATAATTTATTAATGGATTATCTTCATACTTTGACAAAACAACATTTTGGACAAGACCTTCTAAACAGATGAACTGACCTTGACCTTGAGCTTTATAAATTATTGAATTTTGGTTAAATTGTCATTATTTTGTTATTTATATGCAGATTTGATTTAAACTTGGACAAAACAAGACATGCTACCAAACAAACATATTGAATGAGTTAGATGGGAGGTTGACCTTAAATTGACATTGACTGTCAAGGTCAAATAAATGAAATTCTTTTGTTTTATTCTGTAAATGGCTATAATTTGTTATTTATAAAGGGATTATCTTAATATTAAGACACAAGATCTTTACGGTCAGGACCTTCATGTATATCAAACTAGAAAATGTAAAAAAGTCAAGCGTTGCCCCCACCCGGTGGTGGCTCTTGTTATAATAATTATGTTATAATATTAATATGTTATTGAAGGTACCTCATCAGCCTTACTGTCAGCGTGCAACATGACTAGTGATGTAATTACAAGGGCAGCAAGCAGTAAGTTTTATTTTTCAAATATATTATAACTTAACTTGTTTTCTTTTCTTGACTTGTTTTCATTACTTAATTTGTTTCCTTTAACCAACATTACCATGACTATTCCATACTTTATTAGTTTAAAAGTTAGTAAATTCTCTGATGAACTGATAAGTTGGCATAAGTTTAAGATGTTTGTAAAGGATGTATTATTGAATTATTTTTATATTAAATGACCTTAATAGAACTTAAGTACTTCTAGGCCAGGTACCTGCTTGTGTCTTGTTTATGCAGGCACCTGTTGGTGTCTACTTTGGGTGCATGTTTGTGCCTAGTTCAGATGCCCACTTGTGTCTAGTCCAGGGGCCTGTTTGAATCTAGTTCAGGTGCTTGTTTGTGTGTAGTTCAGGTGCCTGTTTGTGTGTAGTTCAGGTGCCTGTTTGTGTCTAGTTCAAATGCCTGTTTGTGTCTAGTTCAAATGCCTGTTTGTGTCTAGTTCAGGTGCCTGTTTGTGTCTAGTTCAAGGTTCAGGTGCTTGTTTGTGTCTAGTTCAGGTGCCTGTTTGTGTCTAGTTCATGTGCCTGTTTTTGTCTAGTTCAGGTGCTTGTTTGAGTCTTGTTCAGGTGCCTGTTTGTGTCCAGTTCAGGTGCCTGTTTGTGTCTAGTTCAGGGTTCAGGTGCTTGTTTGTGTCTTGTTCAGATACCTGTTTGAGTCTAGTTCAGGTGCCTGTTTATCCATGTGCCTATTTGTGCCTAGCTCAGGTGCCTGTTTGTGTCTAGTTCAGGTGCCTGATTGTGTCTAGTTCAGGTGCCTGATTGTGTCTAGTCTGGTTGTCTGTGTACCTTTAGTTTCTAGTTTAGGCAGGTGCCTGATTGTGTCTAGTTTGGGTGTCTGTTTGTGTCTAGTAAAGGTTCCTGCTTTTGTCTAGTTTGGGTGCCTATTTGTATGTTGTTCATGTGCCTTCTTATGTCTAGTTAAGGTGCCTGTTTGTGTCTTATAACAGGCTGTCCAGTGTCCCTAAAATTCCTAAAAATCCTAATTTTTTTCAGTTTGGCTAAAATTCCTAAAAAAGTGAAAAATTCAAAGGGAATTCCTAAAAATGCCCTATTTTTTCACTGAAATTCCTATTTTTTATCTTTTGTTATCAACGTACTTTTAACTTGTAACACTGCGAAAATGATTTGAATCACCCTTAGGATATGTTGCCTGCTTTTTAGCTCACCTGTCACAAAGTGACAGGGTGAGCTTTTGTGATCGCTTTTTGTCCGGCGTCCGTCAGTCCGTCCGTCCGTAAACTTTTACTTTAAATGACATCTCCTCATAAACCACTAAGCCATTTTCATCCAAACTTCACAGGAATGTTCCTTTGGTGGTCACCTTTAAAAATTGTTCAAAGAATTTAATTCCATGCAGAACTCTGGTTGCCATGGCAACTGAAAGAAAAAACTTTAAATATCTTCTTTAAAAAAACCCTAAGAACTAGAGCTTAGATATTTGGCATGAAACATCTTCTAGTGAGTGTCTACCAAGTTTGTTCAAATAAAAGCCCTGGGGTCAAAATTGGCCCCGCCCCAGGGGGTCATTGATTTTCCCTATATGCATATAGTAAAAACTTAAAAAATCTTCTTTTAAAGAACCCAAAGAGCTAGAGCTAAGATATTTAGCATGAAACATCTTCTAATGAGTGTCTACCAAGTTTGTTCAAATAAAAGCCCCGGGGTCAAAATTGGCCCCGCCCCAGGGGATCATTGATTTTCCCTATATGCATTTAGTAGAAACTTAAAAAATCTTCTTTTAAAGAACTCAAAGAGCTAGAGCTAAGATATTTAGCATGAAACATGTTCTAATGGGTGTCTACCAAGTTTGTTCAAATAAAAGCCCTGGGGTCAAAATTGGCCCTGCCCCGGGGGTCATTGATTTTCCTTATATGTGTATAGCAAAAACTTAAAAAATCTTCTTTGAAAAAACCCAAATAGCTACAGTTTAGATATTAAGCATGAAACATCTTCTAGTGAGTGTCTACAAAGTTTGTTCAAATAAAAGCCCTGGGGTCAAATTTGGCCCCGCCCTAGGGGTGTCATTGTTTTTAACTATATGTGTATAGTAAAAACTTAAAAAATCTTCTAAAATTGGCCCTGCCAGGTGGGGGGGGGGGGGGGCCTATATACAGGTGAGCGACCTCAGGGCCATCATGGCCCTCTTGTTAAATTTGTTTTTTGACGTCTTATCTGTGATACGCAGGCTTCATAACCTCTGATCCCCTTTCAAAATTCCATTTTATTTAGTTCTGCCCATTGTTTTCTCGTTTAGGGCACACGCTTTTTATTACTTGGGGACAAACGCCGCTTTTCATGGAATGGCACAGAAGTGTCACATTGAAGGTTCCATGATGACTGCCGTATGAACACATCTGCGGATGTTTCTAAATTCAAAATTTTACTATTTCATGTTTAAATGTTGAATTCTGCTTAAGCCGGTGCTAGGGGGCGTGGAAGGTAACTTGCACTTTCCAGTACCGTCCATGAACAGGCTCAATCAAACCGAGCCTGCAACATTTTCAATTTTGCCGTGTTGGGCTTTCTTTAGGGATTCTGTATTTATCTATTTTATGATCACATCCGTGCTATTTGTGCCGTGTGGCGGCTGTAAAAAGTCTCCCCGTACATTTAATCAATGATGTTATATTTTCGATCCTTGAAGGTCGTTCAGCACGACATTATTGTTGTGCTTGTGGTATTTTTAGTTTCAACTTTTCGGCATTTTCTAGTTGGGTGGTTCCAATATTCCTACTTGAATAATGTTGAATCACCCTTAGGATATGTTGCCTGCTTTTTAAATTTGAAATTTGTCTTTTGACGTCTTATCTGTGATACGCAGGCTTCATAACCTCTGATCCCCTTTTAAAATTCCATTTTATTTAGTTCTGCCCATTGTTTTCTCGTTTAGGGCACACGCTTTTTATTACTTGGGGACCATTATTATAACGCCGCTTTTCATGGAATGGCACAGAAGTGTCACATTGAAGGTTCCATGATGACTGCCGTATGAACACATCTGCGGATGTTTCTAAATTCAAAATTTTACTATTTCATGTTTAAATGTTGAATTCTGCTTAAGCCGGTGCTAGGGGGGGTGGACGGTAACTTGCACTTTCCAGTACCGTCCATGAACAGGCTCAATCAAACCGAGCCTGCAACATTTTCAATTTTGCCGTGTTGGGCTTTCTTTAGGGATTCTGTATTTATCTATTTTTTGAACATAACAAAGTGGACCATGTTTTGAACACGGTCAAAAGTGATTTTAACATGATTTGCCAACTCAAAATTGGTGACATTGAAATGGTTTCGTTCCAACTAAAAGTTACTTTGACTATGTCTGTAACATTACTTTTTCATAATCAAAGCAGTTGTTGATAATCATGTTGACTGTTAACAGCAAAAACACTACCATATCATGGTCCTGAAACTTAAATCATAACCATAAGAGGTCGACTTATTCTGGAATATTTTGACACTGTTTTGCCAACTCCAGATATCTTAAATTTTATGTTTGTTCTTTTTTTCCAAATGGCTGAAGTGGTCCATTTATATCATATCATATTTGAAAATGATCATTATGAAGCTGTTGTAACACAATTTTAATTAAAAACATGTATAAATAGTTGTCAAAAATTAATGTACAATTTGTTTACTCACAACTCTTTTATTTAAATCTGCATAATTTCAAAACAACATTGTAAAGTACTAAATGTGTTAACATAGACTTTGCGAAATTAATTCTAACCATGTACACACATTTTGCAATTGTATGATCTAGGTAGACTGCAATTGAATGGTCTGTGTGATGAACTTTTTTGATGTGCAATTCTGTGTATTGATTATAGATACTTCCCATTTGTTCAAATGACTGTACTAAGGCTAATGCCTTTTTACTTCCTAAATGTACAAAAATTTCATTTGTCCATATTTAAAAGCTGCATAATGTGCATGAATTTCACTGTATAAGAATTCTTTTTAGACATTCGTGGTTATAACATTCCCAAAACATAGGTAGAACATGTTCTTTTTGACATGTTCAGCCATTGAAAAAACATATTTCAAATATGGTTTGAACATGGTGTGACTATGACCATTCCTGCAGGGGAGGCAGTTGACCATTGAGTCCACACTGGTAGACACCTTTGCTCTAACTAAACTAGAGCATTATTTGTGAGTTACTTTTGTATCAAATATGCAAAGGTTAGCCCACATCATGGTCTTTTGGGGCCATAGTTTAGTTATAAAATTCCCAATTTTAGCCCTAAAATTTCTATTATGTACCCTAAAATTCCTAATTTTAGCCCTAATATTTCTAGAATATTGCCCTAAAATTTTATGTCCGAAGGTGCTGGACAGCCTGTGTCTAGTTAAGGTTCCTGCTTGTGTATAGGAAAGGTGCCTGTTTGTGTCTAGTTCAGGTACCTATTTGTGTCTAGTTCAGGTACCTGTTTGTGTCTAGTTCAGGTACCTGTTTGTGTCTAGTTCAGGTACCTGTTTGTGTCTAGTTCAGGTGCCTGTTTGTGTCTAGTTCAGGTGCCTGTTTGTGTCTAATTCAGGTGCCTGTTTGTGCCTAGTTCAGGTGCCTGTTTGTGTCTAGTTCAGGTGCCTGTTTTGTGTCTAGTTCAGGTGCCTGTTTGTGTCTAGTTCAGGTGCCTGTTTGTGTCTAGTTCAGGTACCTGTTTGTGCCTAGTTCAGGTGCCTGTTTGTGTCTAGTTCAGGTGCCTGTTTGTGTCTAGTTCAGGTGCATGTTTGTGTCTAGTTCAGGTGCCTGTTTGTGTCTAGTTCAGGTGCCTGTTTGTGTCTAGTTCAGGTGCCTGTTTGTGTCTAGTTCCTGCTTGTGTCTAGTTCAGGTGCCTGTTTGTGTCTAGTTCAGGTGCCTGTTTGTGTCTAGTTCAGGTACCTGTTTGTGTCTAGTTCAGGTGCCTGTTTGTGTCTAGTTCAGGTACCTGTTTGTGTCTAGTTCAGGTGCCTGTTTGTGTCTAGTTCAGGTGCCTGTTTGTGTCTAGTTTGGGTGTCTGTGTCTTTTTTTCTTTGTACTTTTAGTGTCTAGTTCATGTAGGTGCCTAATTGTGTCTAGTTTAAGTGCCTGTTTGTGTCAAGATAAGGTCCTGCTTAATTGTGTCTAGTTCATATAGATACCTGTTTGTTCCTAAAATAAGCCACCTGATGCCTTCCTTCACCAGTGAAGCAAAAGTTGTCATAGCTTGAATTTCTTCAATTGTTAGTGGGACAAAATAACAATTTCAAATAATTGTTTACCATTTTTAAAGGTACATATTCAACAGTAAAGTCAGCAGGTCATGCAACATATGGTTTGATTGACAAAGGAAGTAGTGTTTTATTGTTTCCATTCACAAACCAGTCAGCTGAAACTAAAGATGATGCTAGTGGTAAAACAGTCACAGAAGGTGCAAGGTACCAGACTGTTGTTGATGGAGCAAGTAGTACTGTAAAAGGGACAGCATCCAGTAAGTGTCACTTTATTTAATAAATTATGACAGGGCAACACATCCAGTAAGTGTTTCAAGTGTCTGCCATGTGGTGGCATACATGTGGTGGCATATAGAAATTTGCTTCTGTGTGTGGGTGCGTGTATGCATGCGTGGGTGGGTGTGTGTATGACGACTGTAAAGAAATTATAAAAAAAGTTTAAAACATTTTCTTCTAAAAGGCCTAAAACTTAGATATTTTGCAAAAGGCTTTGTTATTTAGACCTCTACCAAGGTTGTTCAAATTATAGCCCTAGGGTCAAAATTGGTCTCACCTTGGGCATCATTGATTATCATTATGTAAATATAGTAAAATCTTAAAAATCTTCTTGTCTGAAGTACAAAGCTGGGAGCTTTGATATTTGGTATATAATATCATCTGTAGGTGCTCCCCTAGTGTCAAAATTGGCCAAGCCCCAGGGGTGGGGGTGTCATAGGTTTCCCTTATATGTATATAGTATTAAAACCTTAAAAAATCTTCTCTGAATTGAAAAAGGCTCGAGGTTAGATATTTGGCATGAAACTTCAAACATTATGTAGTGGACTTTTACCAAGATTGTTCAAATTGTAGCCCTAGGGTTAAAATTGGCCCCGCCCGGGGGTGGGGGGCATCATTGATTTTCATTATGTACAGCACATATAGTAAAAACTTAAAACTTTTTCTTGACTGAAGGTACAGTGTAACTTCTGAATTCCGGAACTTCTAAAATCCGGAAACTTCTGAAATCCGAACATTTTTCAGTGTCCCGAAATTTCTCCTTCTGGTTTCTATGTAATTATAACCTCTGAATTACGGAACTACTAAATTCTGAATTCCGAACGATTTTCTGGTAAAATTTGGGTTATATCAATAAAAATTTACTTCCAAAATCCGGAAATTATAAAAGGTGTGAAGGAATATTATACTTGTTATTAAAAAACCTTCAAAATGTCAGTATCTTCCAATTTCCAGTACCCATTTATCTTGACACTTATTAGAATTACAACAAACACTTGCTTACAGTGTGAAAATTAAGAATTTGAGAAAAATAATGTGATGAAATGAAAAAATTACAGGTAAATAGCAGCTACTACATGTATATGAAATAAACTAAAGAATAAATTGTGATAATTAACATTATGCTATTGTATCAGCATATTCAGTAATAGGTGAAATTTAAAATAGTATTTTATTAATTTAATCAGCTTCATATATTTTTCATCATGTCTTACTATGAAACAGTTGATGTATAATAATTGTATTTGTTCAGATAATTCCGAACTTCTGAATTCAAGAAACTTCCAAATTCCGAACTTTTTGGCTAGTCCCACAGGTGTTCGGTTTTCAGAAGTTACACTGTACAAGGCTTAGAGCTTTGATATTTGGTTTATATCATCTACAGGTCCTCTACCAAAATTGTTTAAATTTTACCCCTAGTGTGTGAGTGACAAGCCTTAATGCCATCAGTATATAGTTATGCCAGTGTGAGTGACAAGCCTTAATGCCAGCAGTATATAGTCATGCCAGTGTGAGTGACAAGCCTTTATGTCATCAGTATATAGCCATGCCAGTGTGAGTGACAAGCCTTAATGTCATCAGTATATAGTCATGCCAGTGTGAGTGACAAGCCTTAATGTCATCAGTATATAGCAAGGCCAGTGTGAGTGACAAGCCTTAATGCCAGCAGTATATAGCCAGGCCAGTGTGAGTGACAAACTTTAATGTCATCAGTATAAAGCCAGGCCAGTGTGAGTGACAAGCCTTAATGCCAGCAGTATATAGCCAGGGGCCAGTGTGAATGACAAGCCTTAATGTCATCAGTATATAGTCAGGCCAGTGTGAGTGACAAGCCTTAATGTCATCAGTATATAGCCAGGCCAGTGTGAGTGACAAACTTTAATGTCATCAGTATATAGCCAGGCCAGTGTGAGTGACAAACTTTAATGTCATCAGTATATAGCCAGGCCAGTGTGAGTGACAAGCCTTAATGTCAGCAGTATATAGCCAGGCCAGTGTGAGTGACAAGCCTTAATGCCAGCAGTATATAGCCAGGCCAGTGTAAGTGACAAAACTTTAATGTCATCAGTATATTAGCCAGGCCAGTGTGAGTGACAAACCTTAATGTCAGCAGTATATAGCCAGGCCAGTGTGAGTGACAAGCCTTAATGTCATCAGTATATTAGCCAGGCCAGTGTGAGTGACAAGCCTTAATGCCAGCAGTATATAGCCAGGCCAGTGTAAGTGACAAACTTTAATGTCATCAGTATATAGCCAGGCCAGTGTGAGTGACAAGCCTTAATGTCAGTCAGCAGTATATAGCCAGGCCAGTGTGAGTGACAAACCTTAATGCCAGCAGTATATAGCCAGGCCAGTGTGAGTGACAAAACTTTAATGTCATCAGTATATAGCATGCCAGTGTGAGTGACAAAGCCTTAATGCCAGCAGTATATTAGCCAGGCCAGTGTGAGTGACACACTTTAAATTTTATCAGTATATAGCCAGGCCAGTGTGAGTGACAAACTTTAATTTTATCAGTATATAGTCAGGCCAGTGTGAGTGACACACTTTAATTTTATCAGTATATAGTCAGGCAAGTGTGAGTGACACACTTTAATTTTATCAGTATATAGCCAGGCCAGTGTGAGTGACACACTTTAATTATATCAGTATATAGCCAGGCCAGTGTGAGTGACAAACTTTAATTTTATCAGTATATAGCCAGGCCAGTGAGAGTGACAAGCCTTAATGCCAGCAGTATATAGCCAGGCCAGTGTGAGTGACACACTTTAATTTCATCAGTATATAGCCAGGCCAGTGTGAGTGACAAACCTTAATTTTATCAGTATATAGTCAGGCCAGTGTGAGTGACACACTTTAATTTTATCAGTATATAGTCAGGCCAGTGTGAGTGACACACTTTAATTTTATCAGTATATAGCCAGGCCAGTGTGAGTGACACACTTTAATTTTATCAGTATAGCCAGGCCAGTGTGAGTGATAAGCCTTTATTTCATCAGTATATAGCCAGGCCAGTATGAGTGACAAACTTTAATGTCATCAGTATATAGCCAGGCCAGTGTGAGTGATAAGCCTTTATTTCATCAGTATATAGTCATGCCAATGTGAGTGACAAACATTAATGTCATCAGTATAAAGCCAGGCCAGTGTGAGTGACAAGCCTTTATTTCATCAGTATATAGTCATGCCAATGTGAGTTACAAGCCTTAATGCCAGCAGTATATAGCCAGGCCAGTGTGCATACCTGTGCAGTCTGACCTGGCTCTTACTGCTTTTGGGAAAAAAAAATTTAATTTTTCAATTTTTTTTGTTGTATCCCCCTTTTATGAAAAAATTTCAATTTTTAAAAAATTTGGTGGATATAATGTAAAGTGTTTTTAAAAAAAGTTTTAATTTTTTTTTTAAATTTTTTAAGTTATCGAAAAAGTTGTAAAGTGGGCCCGTCACTTTATGGTCCAGTGTGGAAATATCTGATGTGAAGAAAGAAGAGTGAACTGTTATTGAGGTCATGTTGACCTTTATTTTTGATTTCACTTTTTTGTAGTACAGTAGTAATGCTTAGTCTTCATAAAACTCTATTTACTATAGTCTGTTTCAAATATATCATTTTTTATGTCAAATACTTAGTTATCCAGAACTTACAATAAAATTCAAACAAAAATTATTATTTTTAAGACCTTTATTTTTCTGTATCCACAAAAAATAATAATGATAAAAAGTATATCTTATTGAGTAGAAGTGCAGTGCAAAAGATTCGTAACTCTGTTTCCCTAATTTTGGAGTTATTGGTCTTTGTTTATTTTTACACTTTGAACTTTGTCTAGGGCATAACTCTGAAACTACAAGAGATACCAAGTTCAAATTTTGTAGGAAGATAAATCTCATTGAGTAGAAGGGCAGCGCAAAAGAACTGTTGAATAAGCTAGTGGATTCGCAAGGCGTTACATAAGTGTGAAATAGATTAACACATGACAGTACCAATCTCATCAGTGTACATTAATTTTGTAAAGTGACAATTAAATACTATGACATACATTCAAATGTGTATACATATGTGTAGATGGTATATATGCAAATTTATGAGCGTGCATGTACTTATGTTTATATATATGTATGTAATGTGTGTATGTATGCATTTTTGAATATGTAATTATTATTATTAAATGATAAATTGCTGTAGCCATATATAGTATGTAAATGTTGGCCACATGGGTCTATGACCTTCTGGTGTTTTTGAAAATAAAATCTTGAATCTTGAAATCTATGTTTTAGCATAGCTTTATTGAAAGATAATTGAACTTGGAGATAGCTCTGATTTCATTAATCAACTAGCTAAATATTGTATATACCGGTATTAGCATACGTTTGTACCGATCGAAAGAAATATGTTTTGTTTCTTAAAAAAAATGAGAAATTGCCCGTATTTTAGCCTACTCATTGGTAAAAACTCAATGTCCTTATTTTCCCATTGACATGTCCGAAATACCCCGATTTGAGTTTCACTTTCAGTTTTTATTAAACCAAGGCATATACTATGCAACTGGTTATAACAAACAAACGAACAAAAAAATAACAGTCAAAAGTCACTAGTATCACAATAAAAATATACAATTATGACTAGCAAGGAGATCACATTGTTCACTTCAATACAACATGTATTTTACATTGTAACAAATGGGAACGAAAAATGAGAAGTACTAATTATCTAAATTTTAGCATAATGCTAAAATTACAAAATAAAGATAATTTTAGTAGAATCTTTTTATCACAAATATTCATTAATCTGTCAAGTTTAAAAATATTGGGATGAATATAAAAACTGGGAAGAAGAGATTTACGTCTTCTGTCATTAAACTAAAGTACGAACATTCGAATAAGTAGTGAAATTCATCACCAATAGCTTGATACGGACATAGGGAACAGATCCTATTGCCAAATGTCTGCCTTTTTCAATTGGTAAAAAAGGTTATTAGTATTAATTTTGCAGTTATCTGTAACATCTCGCTTGTGTGCATGGTAGATAACCGAATTAATAATTACGGAGATACAAGTGAAGAGCGGTTTCGGTAGAAACCGTAAGGTTACGATGAAAACAGTAACTCCGCCCTCTACAGTCAATGCCTCTCCCTCCTGGCTTTTGTAAAATAGTCTTTAATTTATACAAATTTATTAACCGCCTCCATGGTCGAGGGGTTAGAGTCGATGACTTCTAATCAAGTTACCTCTCTGGCGTGGGTTCGATCCCCGGGAGATGCTTTGGTAGTTTAGCGCGGAGGAAGGTAGTCTAGTACTGGTGTAACTCTCCAGGAACGATGGTTAGGAAACTACCCGCCTATATGACTGAAATACTGTTGGGAAAAGGCGTAAAATGAAACAAACAAACAAACAATACAAATTTATTGAAGTTCGATTGTGCTGGAAGCTATAAGCTTATTGAAACACTCGAATCCGTTCCTGGAACCAAGCAGTACTAAGCAATGAATGTAGTTTCTTGCTCAAGGAAACAACGGCTTGCCCCTTACAGGGTTTGAACCCACGCGGTGAGATTACTAGTTCGACGCGTTAACCACTCTGCCACGCCGCCACTTTTAATGAAGCGCTCAACCTTAAAAAGAGTCCGTGATTCTCCGGATTAAACTATAAATATATTTATTGCAGGTTAAGAGTTATAATTGTCCGGTTAAGTGAGGTATAACATAGTTAGAACGAATATTTCGTGCTCGCCGGTATTGATATGGAAAGGCGGGTAAATCGCCACTCGAGGACTTCGCATTGCATTGAACACATCGTATTGTGCGCGTTACACATTTTTCTTTATGGAGAGTACACGTGGTGAATGTCCTTCAAATTATGGGAAGGATTTAATTGATTTTAAATCATTTCTGAAAGAAGAACTTTCTACTTTCAAAGAAGAAATAAGAGAGGAATTTTCTGGGTGTTCAGAGAAAAGCATTCGCAAGTTTCAAGAAACTGCCAGTAAACGCTCACCTGTTGACTTTAAATATAAAGGAAACAAGCGACAGTACGATTTTAATTGTGAAGTTTTAGAAGACATTGAGCGCGTACAGTCTTTAGTGAAGTCAGGAGAACAGTTAAGTTCGCTTCAGTTGCTTGAGTCTACAGTGCAGAAAATACATAAGAGGAATAAACTTGTCAGGTTAGCAGACAAATCCCCTGCTGGGTGGGGTACCGTCGCAGAATACGAGTCCGACGAATTGGCAAGTGATA
Source organism: Ruditapes philippinarum (assembly GCF_026571515.1). Classification (NCBI taxonomy): domain Eukaryota; kingdom Metazoa; phylum Mollusca; class Bivalvia; order Venerida; family Veneridae; genus Ruditapes; species Ruditapes philippinarum. The sequence continues at coordinate 28,431 of NW_026855314.1, forward strand.
GCGACGATGATCGTAAAATTCGTAGAGCCGAGGCAAGGGCATTGTCAAAGAAGAGAAAGTTATCCAGTAGTCGAGCCTCTGCGACTAATTCTATTTCTACTACTACTAGTAGCCAATTTGAAACTTTTCGTCCCTTTCGGAGAGTCCAATGCTTCGCATGTGCAGGTTTCGGGCATGTCAGGGCAGAGTGTCCAAAGTTTCAACAATCTTCATCGTTTCAAGGACAGAGATATCGTCCCGTTCCCGACATCAGCAGAACTTCCCCGGGAATTATCACGTACCAGTCCCCAGCAGGATTCAAGGGCGATAACCGAGGAATGTCATCAAGCCACAGCCAGCCGAAACAAACTGAAGAAAGACAGTTTAATGATATAGATGAGTATTTTTCAGCGCATAGTATTTTTTGTAATTTTTCAGTAAATGAAGTTGAAACTATGGAAGCCCTGGAGGGACATTTTAAATTAATATTTAAAACTTAAAACTTATTATTTAATATTTAATTCTTAATATTGAAAATTAAATTTTTAATATTTAATAATTAAATCTTATCATTAAAAATGGACGCGGGAAACCATTCCGTTGACAGATTGACGCCACAAGTAGCGAAAGCGAGAATACGAGTAGCGAAGGAAGTAAAGTAAGTTGGACTTTATATACAAGAAAAACTGTTTTAAATCACACTAGGACACGCTCACGCACTTAATTTCATGGTGAGGACCAAAGGTGCTAGTGGCATTGATTTGACTTTAAATGTGTTTAACCTTTTTATTTAGCAATAAAATATCAAAAGAAAATAGAAAAAAAAAATCACTGTTATATTAACAGCTCTTGACAGCTCTTGTTTATATTTACATTGACTAGTCCATTTTTTATGCAGTTCACAGCGTCTGCTATAAAATAAACATTACAACCAAGCAGGCTGGACATGCTGCCCTTGGGGATTCAGGTATTGTAAATCTTAAATGAAAAGCCTTGATTTTAAGACGAGTGTTTTAGGGCTACCATCATCCTACTGGTATAATCATTGATTTGCATTGGACTTATAGGTTGTAATAGTGTGCTTTTAAAAACCTTGCCACAGGTTTGGTCAACAAAACTTTAGATGTAGAAAAAAGGGCACTCCGTACATCTAGCAGATTATATTCTCGAAACATAAAGTTTGTGCTTAATGAAAGTAAAATGATAAATAAATACAATGTCAAAGAAGAACGAAACCTCATTTTACCACAATTTATCAATTTAGAGGCATTCTGAAATAAATTGCTAAGCTTCAACCAATTAATTGTACAGCAACAACTCTACATAGATTATTTTTACAGTACTGCAAACATATTTTAACAGCTGATTTTATCGATAATGATTGGGAATGTATAGCTTAAACTTTTAATTTAAGTTATAATATTTTCAAAGATTCTATTATTTATGTTTTGGAGGTTGTTTAGTTTGACATCAGTTATAGAGTATGTCCCTCTAGGCCAAAATTGTATGAAATTGGTTGTTAATAAAAGCTCTAATATATTTTAGGCAACTGCTGTGAAGAATGGCAGAGGACAAAGCAGTGAATATAAAATGAAAATGGGATGGCAGAACTACCGAGATGGAAAGTATAGAGTTGATACTGAAGCAAAAGGTGGATAAGCATGCGTGATGTACTACACATTTGGGGAAAGTCTGGCAGTAAAAATAATAAGATATCAAGCGCTAAGTAACTATTTCCCGGACGGAGAAAGTAACATGGACAGTGTAGAGGACTACGACTTCTCATTGGCTTAAGCATCAGGACAAGTGATTGACAGTTATACTGATGTAGACCAAAATCCATGCAGTTTCACAGAGTATTTAAGAGCTAACAGTTTGTATGCGTCACAGTGCCATATATACCTGAGATAAAAAAAGGAGAACAAAAGTTTCATGATAAATGGAGTCCCTGTAGAAAAGGGCAACATAACTATTAACATAAAGTACGGCAAAATTAAGCACTCATTATATTCTGAAGAACAATCTAAAGTATTTGCCAATCATTATTGTGGTGCTTGGAGTCCAGAAAAAGATAATTCATGAAAGTGATCCGTTTGAAGATGGGTATGTGGTTTCTAGAACAGAAGTACAGAACACAGTCTTCCTAGAAAGAGATGGAAACGTTTATAATTGTTCAGAAGCTTCATCGCAGCAACATTTTGTATTGAATGGGCCATATCAAATATTTAGTTTTTAAGTTGATGATAGTAATTGTTTGGTTCTTGGTAAAAATAATAATTACATTCATTTAGAAATGGTTGATAAACGGAAATTTATTTTGTAGTGGTATCAATCGTTGTTCTGTTTTCATGTGAAATTGTATACAACTGACATATATGCTGTAGCCCTGTGATAATTATAAACATACAAACTAATTGACAATTATAGATGATGATATAATTATTATAATAATGTTTGCTTCTTAAACACTTTTTATCAATATAAAAGGTTAGTTTTTTGTACCTGCCAAATGCTTAAAGCACATTTGTGGCATATGTTTATTTTTAGTTACAGTTCTTGTTCTATTTAGTTGAAAAATAATCATTTTGCTGAGTTCGCCGAGTTGAGCCTTCATTTCTCACCACATGGCAAAACTTGCTATGTTTTTAACTTTTGAATGAATACCCTTTTATTTTTATGTTGTATGCTGTAGGTAGTTATCCCAAATTGTTATCAATTGGAAATTCGACATGAAGCTATTATTCATTGATGAGTGTAGATACCTAGCTTTGATTTTGTACTTTGATAAGTCATTGTAATAAAAGAGTAAATGTTGTTACACTGACTTTGCTGCCTTATTTTTAAGTGGACTGTAATTATACATCTTAACAAACAACAATAACCTATCTATACGCCATCAGTAAGGGAAACAAATATTATCATCCTTACTTTTCTTGCTGTTATTTGTCTTAAAGTAGCAGTGCATAACTGAATGGTTTACCTGCTGACTGCACTGTAAAATCAGTGAAAATGTTTAAATGTTCAGGGAAAACATAAGGAACATTTTTTCATTTGATGGAAACAGTTATTTTGCGCTACTTGGGCAACAGTAGCATAAGGAATGTTACTGAAGATGTCAAAGTACTGTACTACTATTTCTATCACGGAACCTGTGACCAGATATCAATTTCTTGTAACCAACTGTTTTTAAAAAATGTCGAAAATGATGGGGTTTCTCGTCATTGTTAATTTCAGCTATTGTAGCTCACAAGAGTTAGATTTTTTTACAATAAATTGCAAAAATAAACAAATATAGATGGTTTAAAGCTTGTCACAGACTTAGTGGATCAAACAGTAGTATACAAACGTTTGTTGGCCAGTTTATTTTAAAACAACATTTTAGATGCATAACTATTTGCATTGAAAACTGTTCAGAAATGAATAGAGCTCTGTGTTTAATTCAATAAAGAGAAAATCTTGATTCCTTTTTAGCTCAGCTTAAAGGTGAGCTACTGTCATTGCCCACTGTGTGTCGTCTGTCGGTGTGTTTCTCAACATTTCCCTTGTGAACACATTACAGGTCACATTTTGTACCCCATCTTCATCAACATTGTTCAAAATGTTTATCTAATTGATTTTCTAGGTCAATTTTTAATCTAGGTTATCTGGGGTCATAAACTAGGTCACTAGTTCAAATCAAGGAAAAACATAGAGAACACTTTAAATGCTGTATTTTCATCTTGAACAACTTAAAAGTTTATGAGAATATTTGTCTGGATAATCTTTAGGTCGAGTTTGAATCTGGGTCATATGGGGTAAAAAATAGGTCAAATCAAAGAAAAACATTTTGAACACTACATGTTTTTTTTCAGTTGGAACAACTTGTAACTTTATCATAGGTCATATATGTAGGTCAAAGTTGAAACTTTGTCTTTTGGGGTTAAAAAGCGCTAAAATTTGATCCCTTCTGGAGAACATTTGGCAAATTTTTAGTACTGCCTACAAAAAGCTCATATGGTTTATTTTCTAATTTCCTACATACGGTTTACTTAGATTTCTATCAATGTTTATTCTAAGTCAGATTTGTCATGCAATCATCAATGTAGAATCAGAATGTTTCAAGAGAGGTCTCGTGTTTAAGTTCTTTTATTATTTTTTTCCGTTTGATTTATGACCTGTTCTAACAATAAGTAAAGCGAACTCGAGATCGGCCTAGAAATTTTAACTAGCAGTTAAACATAAAAAGCACATACTTCGGAAAACTATGAACATCAATGTTTATTCATTAAAAAGTATATATATTATTGTCTAATGTTCAATCATCTGGATTTGTTTCATATTCAATATCCTACAAATCAACATTAACACCATAATCAGTAGAACCTGATAGTTCTAGTACATTTAACAACATTTTATTTCTGGTCTTCCAATACAAGTGCACATGTCTACATGTTTCTGTGGTCGCAGATTGTGTAAAAAATCCCGCTTGAAGAACATCCGCTAAATAAAATAGCAAGTATTTTGCATGAATATGGTTTGACGTATCAATTCGTCCACGAGCTCTCAAATCCTTCAACGTATTCATCCACCTTGGTACCATAAGCCGTCCCCGCTAAACTGCAATTCTTTTCCTAGTTTGGAGTATACATGACACGATGACGCCCGTAATAATTGCAACGAAGTTTCCTCTTTAACTGACGGAGACCATGACGTATGTTGCGGTAAAACAATTTCTGCGTTCTTCAAGTCAGCATGAAAGTACTGCGTAATCACTTCTGACCTGGTGCTTCCGTTTCCAGATGGCAATAAGTATGACACATCTGTTGACACAAGAGTCACTTTCAATAAAATGATAAAGGCAAACAGCAACGGGATATCCATGTTTACGACCTTAAAAGAAATATAAGTAAATGAAATATAGCGTTATAAAAACAAAGGACCGGGGCTGTAAACATGTAATATTGTTATACACCACCAACAACTAAACATTATCGTTAGACAAATCTAACCCCTGACAAGCAGGTATATTTCTGTCAGTTTTAAATAAACTTTCTCAACTGCTGCTTTTGACACCATGTAGTCAATAAAATGTAAAGCGGCACCATAATAAAACTAACATATCTTAATGGTTTCAACTGTTAACATGAAAAATATAACAATCGAGATATAATATTTCTCGGAACGTTTATTGTATATATTTATAAAATGGCAATTACCTGTAAGCAGCTATATCGAATTTGCCAATTTTTCTTCGTGTAGCAACCTTTTACAAGAGATCGTTGAATTCAAATACCCACGTCTTATGTATTCTGTTCTTAATTTTTAAGTATTAAGAATTAAATTTTAAATATTAAGAATTAAATAATAAATTTTAAGTTTTAAATATTAATTTCAAATGTCCCTCCAGGGCTTCCATATGAAACTGATATATTATGTTCACATTCAAGATATTTTGAATTTCAGTATGTTTCTAAAGATGATAATTTTGAAGTAAATTCGGGCGTAAAGGGTAGACTGAGATTACACGCTGATTATTGGTGTAATGTTTTAGAGGCATCTGATTTTATTTTTGACATAGTAAAAAATGGTTACGTCATACCTTTTAACAATATTCCTCAATCATATTTCATGAAAAATAATAAATCTGCATTTGACCATTCAGATTTTGTAACTGACGCAGTTGCTGATTTAGTTAAGTCTGGCTGTGTGTTAGAAGTGCCTTTTCAGCCTTTTTTGGTAAACCCTCTTTCAGTGTCTGTGAACAGTTCGGGAAAAAAGCGTTTAATTTTAGATTTAAGTGTCATGAATACATTTGTTAAGAAGGAACATTTTAAATTTGAGGACTGGAAGGTTGCGTCAGATTATTTGTTAAAGGATGGTTTTATGTTTAAATTTGACATTTCATCTGCATATCACCACATAGATATAGCCACAGCACAACAAACTTTTTTGGGATTTTCATGGACTGAGAACGCTAAGCTTAAATATTATGTTTTTACTGTATTACCATTTGGGTTGACGTCGGCACCGTTTATTTGGACTAAATGTTTAAGATGTATTGTAAAATTCATTCGTCTTCAGGGAATCAGATTTGTTTTGTTTTTAGATGATGGGTGGGGAGTAATAAAACGTTTGAATGTACTCTTAAAGATGCTGATTTTGTTAAAGATGTCCTCATCAAAGCGGGGTTTTTGATCAATACTCAGACATCGATATTAACTCCAGTTCAAAATTTATAATGGTTAGGCTTATTATGGAATTTAAAGGATAATGTTTTAGAAATTCTCGATAGGCGTGTGAAAAGCGTAGTACAGTGTATTACCTTTATCATAGGTAAATTTCCTTTCGTGTCTGCGCGAGAGATGGCGAGGTGTACTGGTAAAATTATTTCACTGATTCCAGTATTAGGAAATGCGTGTAAGCTCATGACCAAAAATTTACACAGAGCTATTGGATGTAGGATTAGTTGGAATTCAGTTATAGATGTTTCGGATTTAGGAGTAATTACAGAGTTACAGTTTTGGGAGAAAGCATTTACTATAAGGCTGACTAAAAAGTTATTTGTATCTGATATAAGTTCAGTAACAATCTATTCTGATGCAAGTCAACACGCATGCGCAGCTTACATACAAGGTTATCCGACCGCCGTTTGCCATAGAAATTGGTCTCCATTTGAACAAAATACCAGTTCTACCTGGCGGGAAATGACCGCTATATTGTTTGCCTTGCAGAGTTTTCTCCCTTTGATAAGAGGTCGTTTACTCAAATGGTGCACAGATAATCAAAATTGTGTATCTATAATTGAAAGCGGTAGTATGAAATCCGATTTACATAGTATATCGTTATCTGTGTTTGAAAAATCAAATATCAATTTATATGCAATGGGTTCCCAGAGATAAAAATTTGTACGCAGATTATTTGAGTAAGCTGTTTGATTTAGATGATTGGGGAGTTTCTTTGGCTTTTTTCAATTTTCTTGACGCTATGTTTGGCCCTCATACGGTTGACAGATTCGCAAATCATTATAACCACGTGGTAGATCGGTTCAATTCTTTAGTTTGGGTACTGGGTACAGAGAGTGTGGACGCTTTTTCTTTGGACTGGGCAGGAGAAAATAACTGGCTAGTTCCACCGATAAACATGATTTCAAGAACTGTTAATCATATAATTACATGTAATGCCAAAGGGACGTTGGTAGCTCCATTCTGGCCGTCTGCTCCTTTTTGGTCCATGATATTTGGTAATAACGCGGTTATAAAGAGCAAAATTGCGGACATTCTTGCATTTAAACCAAATTCTGAGATTTTTGTACATTACTTTAACCAAAAATCTATTTTTGGTTCTGATAAGTTTTTAAGCAAAGTCTTAGTAGTACGTTTTGAATAAGAAAGAACAGCTGTGTAAATAAGTTGCTGTTGCACAATTTTATTTCAAGATTGCTATTAAATTTTGATAATTAGATATTTTATCACAAAATGAAAATTTAGTTTGATAATCGGCAAGTGTTAGCGATATGGTGTTAAATAACATTGACCAAGGGTCAAATGTACACAAAACTTTGTAAATAAGATATTTTGTTGCATAATTTTATTTCAAGTTTAGTATTGAACTTTTGACAATTAAACATTTTATCATAAAATGAAAATTTAGTTTGATATTCGGCTAATGTTAGTGATATGGTATTTTAAACACCTTGACCGAGGTTCAAAGGTGCATAGAACTACGCAAATAAGTTGATTGCTGCATAAGTTTATTTCAAGTTTGATATTTAACTTTTGAGAATTAATAATTTTATAACAAAATGAATATTTAGTTTAATATTCGGCACGTGTTAGTGTACAGTATAGAACGATATTGACCGAGGGTCAAAGTGTGCAAAGAACTATGCAAATAAGTTGATTTGTGTCTACTTTTATTTCAAGTTTTCCATTTAATTTTTTAAAATAAGATATGCTATCGCTAATGAATTTTTAGTTTGATATTTGGCAATTGTTTGCGTTAAGGTATTAAATGACATTGACCGAGGGTCACATTGCTTAAAGGACTATTAATTTTTGATAATAAGATATTATATCATAAATGAATATTTAGTTTGATATTCGACACATTTTTGTTTGTTTTTGAATTTTTAAATAAGATATGCTATCGCGAAATCATTTTAGATTGATATTTGACACATTTTAGGTATATGGTATTACATAACATTGATCGAGGGTCAAAATGTATAGCCGAGGGCTTGATAACGAAATCGAGGATTTCGTGGAATCGAGGATTCAGTTGTTATGATTTTGTTATTCATGTACAAGTTAATATATTTTCTCTCTTTTTATACATTTCAGAAATATCATTGGTAAAAGATTAGTTTCTGATTGTCAACGGGATCCGGAGTTGTCTTCCCTGGCTTCCAAGCTTCCAGACGTTTTACTTAAGTCCAAAGCTTTTAATACTGGAAAGTGTTACCAGAGAACATTTAAACTTTGGAGTATTTGGGCAAGTCGTCACAATCTAATCTCATTGCCAGCTAAAGACATTGATTTTAGTTTATACTTAGTTTCTTTAATTCAAAGTAATAAATCGTCATCTACAGTTGATGAAACATTTTACGGCGTGAAATGGGCGCATGAACTAGCTGGTTTTTCCAATTCTAATCCTTGTGGAAGTTTTGTAGTGAAATCGGTTAGGGAAGCTGCACACCGGATCCTGGGTCATTCCGTTTCTAAGAAAGAGCCAATAACGTCTGATATTTTAAATCAAATGGTTTCTCGTTATTTAGGACATAATTCAAATACAATGAATTTAAGAAATGTTGCTATGTGTCTTATTGCGTACGCTGGTTTTTTAAGATTTTCAGAACTGTCTAATATTAAAAGATCTGATTTGGTTTTTCATGAAGACTTTTTATCAATTTTTATTGAGACTAGTAAGACTGATATTTACAGAGAAGGGAAAAGTTGTTTAATCGCTAAAACTGGATTAATTACATGTCCAGTCACTGTATTAGAAAAATATTTGAAATGTGTAAATTTGTACGAAGACGATAGTTCTGAAGATTTTATATTTCGTTCAGTATTGTATCTTAAGTCTCGTAATGAGTATAATTTGAAAGGTTCTAAACCTTTATCTTACACTAGAACCAGAGAGGTTTTACTTGAAATGTTAAAAGATTTAGGTCTAGATAACCCAAGTTTGGACTTCATAGTTTGAGAAGTGGCGGATGTACAGCTGCTGCTAATTTTAGTATACCAGATAGACTATTTAAACGACACGGTCGTTGGCGTAGTGAGAAAGCCAAAGATGGCTATGTGAAAGACAGTATAGAAGATTTATTATATGTATCAAGAAGTTTAGGTGTTTAATTTGTCGAATATTTTATGATTATATATAGGCTGTTCTCATAGCTAAAGTTAATTGATATTGTATATTGGTTACGACATTATGAACGTTATAATTAAATTGGTTAAAGTTTATAACTCTCTCCTTCTTTGTTTTTCTCGATATTGAAACAATGCGAAGGCCTTTATCCTACTTGAGTGTTGTTGTTTATTCTGCCTAAGACTGAGGGTTTCACAACTCTTATTAGGTGATAAATAATTTATTTTCGGTTAAGCAGAGCGAATTAGAAAATAATTAACAATTTAAGTGAATGTTGATTTTTTTTAAACTGACGGTATGCAACGAATCGCCATCTCCAGTTGAAATAAGTAAGTTGACCACAGTCACCACCATTTCACATAAATACACATATATAAACTGTTGTTGCATATGCACTCAAAACTACATCGCGCCCCATTGGCAGTGACGGCTACATATCGCTACGCAACTTCAAGCGGTGCCACTATGCAAATAATTATTGTACACGTCGATGGGGATTTCAAAAAATTCACTGCCTCATACTCTGAACCTTATATAATATAATCTTTAGTTACTAAAGAAGGGCGTTTTTTGTTGTTTTTTATTTTTGTTTGTTTGTTTTGCTTGTTTGTTTGTTTTGGTTTTGTTTCGTAATCAAAACAAGATTCTAATTAGATTCTGACCTAAACAGAAAGTTCCCGGGATTTGTTCAAGACAACAATTTCAGTGCTACTTAAATACAACATGTATAATATATAAACTGTACATGTTTAAATATCAGTATATATCAGTAAATAAACAGTAATCTTTAAAGATCATATCACAGGCTAGTTACTGGGTCATATATAGTTTTAACTGTTATTATTGGATGGATAAGGTTGATGTATATAAGGTAATTTATTTTAGTGATCGTACATGTACAATGCAATTAAAGTTAAAAAGATAATGACATTTTGTTTATTTCCGTTTGAAGTTTTTGTTATTGTCTGCAGTTTATTTACTTTAAATTAAGGGACTCCACTGAGGTTTTTAGACATGATGGGACTGAAAATATTTTTTTCCAGATAAATGTTCAATTTGATGTAGGTGTAGACTACGAATCTTTGTGCAAACTTTCAGATCATTCGTTTTTCCATAATAATTATTCAAATTGTAAAAAAAATGACCCAAAATGAAAAGCGTTTAAATGCTTTTCACTCAAATTTGACTAAGAAAAGCATAAAACTACGATTTTCGATTTATTTAAAGTATATTTCTTAACTATCTTTGCATATTTACATTTCTGTTTAAAGCACCCCAGTTCATTTATGTAAGAAATTCTAATATTATGTTTTTAGGTTTTTAAACCTCAGTGGAGCCCCTTTAAAGGCCGTGACCGACTAGTTAATGAAGCTGTCGTTGACTGTAAATAACTTGTCCCTCGCCACTGCTGGTTGGAATCCCGACAGAGACTCTGGATTCGTTCATGCAAGCACAGGAACTTGAAATTCTATCAATATTAATGATAATATCCAAAAAATTATTTATACTGTCTATAGGGGTATTTTTTGGATATTATCATTGATATTGATAGAATTTCAAGTTCCTGTGGACCTTTGTACCACGTAAAACCCAACAACAACAACTCTCACACACACGAAAAAGAACAAGAATAGTGTTATAGTTTCAATTGTAATATTCGGCTTTATTTTTTTAATTTATATCGTCCTACAGCAGATGCTGCCCAATTTTGGGTCATATATTCATATACAAAATACATTTGTAACAATATTTGAGACAACTGGTTGTCAACCGCAGGAATGTTTGTACCTGCCATATTCAAGAGGGTGTTTAACATTAAGGGAGGGGGTTGAGTGGTCAATATTAAAAACAAACAGAAGTTGATATCTAAATCTTGCATCAAATTGCAATATTACATTTAATACATATTTTACAACATTTTTTTCCAAATACCAGGGGGTTGTTATCACCCATTAGAAACACTTTCTGGGTCCGCCCATGAATATATGTGCTTACGCATTTGTACATAAAATGTGTATTTGTCAATATTACGGAATAGCCGAGTTGTCGAATATTTTGGGATAATCGTCGATAGGGGTAAGTGGTTTTGATAAATCTTTTATTGGCATTATCAGATTGACGCCTATATTAGTTATGTGGATTTAGATTAACGTCTGCTGCAATTAAACTAATTAATTCTTTTCTTTCTTTGCTGAACTATAAATTCATTTTTAGGTTATATATAGACCGTGTATGAAAGACAGGCAGATGTTACGCACATGGCAATTTAATGGAGTATTTTCATTGGTCACATGAAAACATCGGACCAATGAAAATACTCATCATCATCATCATCTCAAGTAATTGCATCACTCCGCATACTCGCAATCGGATAAAACTGTACGCAGCAGGCAGGACTGTCGACTGTTTTCCAAAATAAAAATAAAAAGTTTCCCTATTTACAGTTTCTATTAAAAGAGTAAAAACAACACCATACAAAAGCCAAGGGAAACACATCTGCTGTGCCATTTTACTTTCAGTACGCAATACAAAGAAATATTCATTCACTGTGAATTTAGTGTGTTTTACTCGTGAGAGTTATACCATACAGGGGCTGATACAGATAATGGTTTCGAGAGGGGGGGGGGGGGGGCTGACATATGGGTGGAAGATTTTTATAAAAATAACGCAACAGGCGGAAATTGTGCATGTTTGAAGCTTGTTCATGTCACAGACACTTGGGGTTTGGAGCTCAAAACGCCTTTAAAATCCAAATAAAAAGCATATTTGTCATCTTATGAGTGGCAATGTACTTTGCTTATATATGTGTATGCTAATGGTTTTTGTAAACATTAAGATTATATGGAATTAAGAAAAATATATGTAATTGGGGTGGGCCTGGGAGGGGTGTCCCCTCCCATAGACTGAAACATTTTTGAAATATGAGGTTGTAAATGGTGTAATTTCCTTGACTTTCTTGTGCTGTTTATGGTACCTTTTGGATGGTTTAACATCACATTATATTTTGTATAGGTTAGTGTTTGCAAGGTATTTCAAATAGAATTCCTCTGGTGTTTAGTAGTAAACATTTACAAAATAACAGCATACTTAATTACCAATGTATGCACGACAGTTGATAAAAATAATCAAATGCTTGATCAATTTTCTGATATGAATAATTAAAGTCTTATCAAAATACTGCCTTTCTATTGTACAAAAAAACATAATTTCAAACACTAATATTCAATAAGAATTTTTTCCATCAATGAATCCAGAGGTCACTACAATTTAAATTTTATTTAAAAAATATAAATGTCAAAAAAAGTTATTAAAAGTAAATGGCCAATCATTTCATCTTGATAAAAATATTAGTAAAACTAGTTATTAGGATGACCTACACTCGATTAGTGAGTGTGAACGACTGTTGTGTTGTGTCTTCGTTTATTTATTTTTTGAATAATGCAAAATAGTGCTTCATATTGAATTTAAGTGTACATGTGTATAAATATATTGGCTATGTGATATTTAATTTTGGACATAAATCAGTGCTTTATACTGGAGACATTGGACAAAAACAAAAAAACAAAGGATAGTTAGTGCCTGAGGCGCAAATACGCTTTGTGTTATTCAGCCATTTTGGAGTTGATATAGGTATAACGTATTTTATAGAAACTGAAGATTAAGAATAACTTTCTATTTACTGTTACATGTCACATAGTGTCCAAACTAACCAGCGCCCTTCGGCCTTAAATTAAGTGCCTGTGAAAAGATTATACGATTACTCACCCCTACTGACAATTGTATTCGTCACGCTTTCAAGAGTGCGGCGCTGTTTTCGGGATTAAGGACAATGGTTACGTCTAGCGATGGACGGACAATTAACAACAGTGGGAAATCGGAACTGATATCATTAAAAGAGAACACGGAAGTGGCTCATACGGGTAATACAAAGACATATGCTAGTGCGGTTACAAGCAAAACACAATCACAGAGTCAGTACGATACTTTCAATATCCCAGACAATGAAGATCTTGAAGAGTATAATAATTTGGTAAAGCTTTATCATGATATCATATGCCAAAAGACTTATTTGTTCAGCATTTGCTTAGGATGTATGCATCATCAGAATCTGACTTGGAACGTGTCCGTGTACAATATTTTGAAGTACTTAAACAGGAGCATGATGATTTTCCTTTTGGACTTAGCGCAGAAAGTAGTATAGGGGTCTCTTTTGGGGCACGACTGCGCATGCGCGACGCCATATTGGATTCTATTTTTAGAATGACATCATCGTTCTATTTTAAGAATGACATTATCGTTCTATTTTTAGAATGACATTATCGTTCTATTTTTAATCTCCCGGAAGTATACGGAGCTGACTCGTATACACGATTTAGGGCTTGAATCGCGGACATTGAGGGTCAGGTCCTCGGCCCTAGACGGAGAGATAATTGACACATAAAAGAAATGTTTGTAAATAGATACGTACTTAACATTTTAATTTATAAAAACTAGTTTTTTAATAGGTTCAAAATAATATTGATACAAATATAACTCGTTTACTTACCTACATTTAGTAAGGAAATGACTGTCATAGCGTAACGTTCTTGTAGACTGCGCATGATCTATTTTTAGTCGCGGTATTTCACAACCACCAGGAGCTATTTCATCAGCCCCACGCGGGTGTCAATGAAAGAAAAAGGCATTAAGTACAGTCGCCACTTAGTCTAGATTTACAATACCTAGCGGAACTATGTTGAACAAAAACCCTTTATCCTTCGTTACTAAATATAACTTTTCATTAATCACAAAAGAATCTATTATCCTTTCAAACGCAGCGACCGTCAAGTACACTCGCCACTTAGTCTAGATTTACAATACCTAGCGGAACTATGTTGAACAAAAACCCTTTATCCTTCGTTACTAAATATAGCTTTTCATTAATCACAAAAGATTAATAGATTTGACGGACCTTTTCTCTTCGCATGCATTCACAAATTTACGCTTTATATATCGTACCCCCTTAATTAGGTTCCTTTCAAGTGCATACTACGGTCAACTGATTGCATATTTTAAACACGGTTGCCCTTAACAACTTGTCAAATTTTGTGATTTTTATGAACACTTCAAATTCCCGTTTTTTTTTTTACGAAAATTGATTTTGAATGAATACACTTATGTATACGAAAGTTGTAAACTGATTTTGAATGAATAACTTATGTATAAGAAAGTTGTAAACTGATTTTAAATGAAATTTATAATACATTTAAGCTATAAACCGGTTTTTTATCGTTTGGGCAACCGTTTACGCTCAAAATTTTCGAGATAAAGTCGTTATAAGATAGAATAAACCGAAAGCTTTCGTTTTGACCCGGGGTTCTCGATTCGATTTTCAGCCGTTTTTGAGTTATGACGCAAGAGCGATTTTAAACCCTAAATTGCGAAAGTCAATAAAAACGTTAGAACTTTTTACCAATCGATTCGTCTTGTCGCGCTAATTAAGAAAATATATAGTTTTATGGGTTTATCTTTTACCGTTTTCGAGTAATTCGAGTTTAAAGTCACCGGAAGTGACGTCACGGAAATTTCAAAATCGATTTTTTCCGTTATTTCTTGACCGAATATACTCTTGTTTGGTATCGTTGGAAAGCATTTTACCACACCTGTTACCGGACCCTATTCAAAAAGCCATTGGACCGGAACTGAAATCACTGAAGCGTAAAAACGTGTTTTCTGTACCACGTCCGGACCGAACTAAGGCGTGTTTGGTATCAAACGAAATGTCTTAAGCCGCTCTTTATGAATACGGACTAAAATCGAAATTAAAATCACTCATGCATAAAAATCATTAAAATAACTAAAATAAGCTTACCCCAGTCTTTACTCCTCGCCTATTAAACTATTTATGACAATTTACGACAGGTTAAAACCGGTATTGCTATTTTTGATCAGCCAATGAAATTGAAAAACGATGACGTCTAACAATAGACTGCCTCGTTTTGAACCCACTTTTTCATTAACCAATGAAAAATGGAGAAGGATAACTGGATAAATTTTGACATAAAAAACGCCTTTTTTTGTCTTTTATGCAACACTTTACGATATCGATTTTCAAGATATTTGTTTCATTTGATAGACCTTACCAAATGCTTCAAAATAAACCCTAGGTTCTCGATTCGATTTTAAGCCGTTCTCGAGTTATGGCCCTTTAGCGATTTTTAAACCAATTTTTTAAAGTCCATAAAACCGTGAAATGTATATACCGTTTGAAAGATCTCTACGAGTAGATACAGAAAATGTATTATTATATGGATCTATCTCTTACCGTTTCTGAGATAGGAGAGTTTGAATATGGCAGACAAAATCACTCATGCGGAAAAACGCGCATAACTTTTTCGTTTATGAACGCCGCCACCACCACCACCACCACTGCCATCACCGCCGCCATATACGCCACCACCAGGTGGCGATGGAAGGAACCATCACCACAACCAGGTGGCGGTGGTGATGGCGGTATCGGTGGTGGTGGCGGTGGTGGTGGTGGCGGCGGTGGCGGCGGCGGCGGCGGCGGCGGTGGTGGTGGTGGTGGTTGTGGTGGTGAAGGAGCAGGAGATGAATAGAAGACAAATCCTGTTTCCAGTAATAAAATATACGCAGGAAACAAATTCTTTTTTTATACACACGTATTTAAATCTGATTGGCTGCTATTTTTGGCATGACGTTATTCATCTATTTATGTTATAAATAGTCACGTGACCAAAATCATTGGTCAAATAAATCTTCTGTCTGATTGGTTACATTCAGTCCGTAAGAAAAGACCAACTGCTGTTAGATTGGACAATGTCATTTCTAAATTTAGATCAGCGCATGCGTATGATGTATCGCACTGGTGACCTCAGTCATTTGGTGATTGGACGTCAAAGAGTAAACATCATTACGCAGTAAGTTGAGTTTATATTTCGAGTACAGTATTTTCAATGAAGAATGTTTAATAGAAATAGAGCTTTTATGCACTAGTGATTTTTAGTCCGTATTCATAAAGAGCGCCTTAAAACATTTCGTACGATACCAAACATGACCGGGTTATATTGACTAATAAAGGCGTAAATAAACATTTTACGCTTGAGTGATTTTACTTCATATCTCGTGTCCTATCCGAGTCAGCGATACAAAAATATACATTTTCTGAATTTAGTGAGTAATACCTTTCGTTCGATACAGGTATTGATAAGATCGGTCCGTTGGTTGGGGAGAATAAATGAATTTCACGCACGAGTGACTTAACATCCGGTTTGATCACGTAAGTAAAATGTACTCGTCAAGACCTTCAATTTGATACCAAACAAGACTATGTTTCGTTCATAAACGAAAAAGTTATGCGCGTTTTTCCGCATGAGTGATTTTGTCTGCCATATTCAAACTCTCTTATCTCAGAAACGGTAAGAGATAGATCCATATAATAATACATTTTCTGTATCTACTCGTAGAGATCTTTCAAACGGTATATACATTTCACGGTTTTATGGACTTTAAAAAATTGGTTTAAAAATCGCTAAAGGGCCATAACTCGAGAACGGCTTAAAATCGAATCGAGAACCTAGGGTTTATTTTGAAGCATTTGGTAAGGTCTATCAAATGAAACAAATATCTTGAAAATCGATATCGTAAAGTGTTGCATAAAAGACAAAAAAAGGCGTTTTTTTATGTCAAAATTTATCCAGTTATCCTTCTCCACTTTTCATTGGTTAATGAAAAAGAGTGGGTTCAAAACGAGGCTGTCTATTGTTAGACGTCATCGTTTTTCAATTTCATTGGCTGATCAAAAATAGCAATACCGGTTTTAACCTGTCGTAAATTGTCATAAATAGTTTAATAGGCAAGGAGTAAAGACTGGGGGTAAGCTTATTTTAGTTATTTTAATGATTTTTACGCATGAGTGATTTTAATTTCGATTTTAGTCCGTATTCATAAAGAGCGGCTTAAGACATTTCGTTTGATACCAAACACGCCTTAGTTCGGTCCGGACGTGGTACAGAAAACACGTTTTTACGCTTCAGTGATTTCAGTTCCGGTCCAATGGCTTTTTGAATAGGGTCCGGTAACAGGTGTGGTAAAATGCTTTCCAACGATACCAAACAAGAGTATATTCGGTCAAGAAATAACGGAAAAAATCGATTTTGAAATTTCCGTGACGTCACTTCCGGTGACTTTAAACTCGAATTACTCGAAAACGGTAAAAGATAAACCCATAAAACTATATATTTTCTTAATTAGCGCGACGAGACGGATCGATTGGTAAAAAGTTCTAACGTTTTTATTGACTTTCGCAATTTAGGGTTTAAAATCGCTCTTGCGTCATAACTCAAAAACGGCTGAAAATCGAATCGAGAACCCCGGGTCAAAACGAAAGCTTTCGGTTTATTCTATCTTATAACGACTTTATCTCGAAAATTTTGAGCGTAAACGGTTGCCCAAACGATAAAAAACCGGTTTATAGCTTAAATGTATTATAAATTTCATTTAAAATCAGTTTACAACTTTCTTATACATAAGTTATTCATTCAAAATCAGTTTACAACTTTCGTATACATAAGTGTATTCATTCAAAATCAATTTTCGTAAAAAAAAAACGGGAATTTGAAGTGTTCATAAAAATCACAAAATTTGACAAGTTGTTAAGGGCAACCGTGTTTAAAATATGCAATCAGTTGACCGTAGTATGCACTTGAAAGGAACCTAATTAAGGGGGTACGATATATAAAGCGTAAATTTGTGAATGCATGCGAAGAGAAAAGGTCCGTCAATTCTATTAATCTTTTGTGATTAATGAAAAGCTATATTTAGTAACGAAGGATAAAGGGTTTTTGTTCAACATAGTTCCGCTAGGTATTGTAAATCTAGACTAAGTGGCGACTGTACTTGACGGTCGCTGCGTTTGAAAGGATAATAGATTCTTTTGTGATTAATAAAAAGTTATATTTAGTAACGAAGGATAAAGGGTTTTTGTTCAACATAGTGCCGCTAGGTATTGTGAATCTAGACTGAGCGGCGACTGTACTTAATGCCTTTTTCTTTCATTGACACCCGCGTGGGGCTGATGAAATAGCTCCTGGTGGTTGTGAAATACCGCGACTAAAAATAGATCATGCGCAGTCTACAAGAACGTTACGCTATGACAGTCATTTCCTTACTAAATGTAGGTAAGTAAACGAGTTATATTTGTATCAATATTATTTTGAACCTATTAAAAAACTATTTTTTATAAATTAAAATGTTAAGTACGTATCTATTTACAAACATTTCTTTTATCTGTCATGATGGTAATTATCTCTCCGTCTAGGGCCGAGGACCTGACCCTCAATGTCCGCGATTCAAGCCCTAAATCGTGTATACGAGTCAGCTCCGTATACTTCCGGGAGATTAAAAATAGAACGATAATGTCATTCTAAAAATAGAACGATAATGTCATTCTTAAAATAGAACGATGATGTCATTCTAAAAATAGAATCCAATATGGCGTCGCGCATGCGCAGTCGTGCCCCCAAAGAGACCCCTATACTACTATACTACTGCAGAACTAAAACGAAGAGTGTTTAGGGGAAATGGTGACCCGATATCAATCAAACTAGCCCAAGGTATATATACGATAATTTCAGTTACTCAGGGCGAAGACTACAGTTTACTCAAGGAAATGATAAGTACATCGAGACGGCGTTCGGTAGCAGTTGCTGCCCTTGATGATTACCCCACAACACCAGATAGGAGTAATTTACTGATAAAACTTCTGTTCAAAATAAATGTCAGTGTTCGACAGAACTTGCTTTGCTCAAAGATACTGTATCGTCATTACAGGCTCAAGTTCTTCTCCTGAGTCAAAGCCTGCATGCCAGCGACCAATTACGGGCAGGACAGATGAACTTTGTGAAAGAGACGATGAACAATATCAAATGCGATATTCTGGAGGGTAAACAGAGTGTGCGTAGAAGTGTCCTCGAAACTGAAATTGCTGTGAGCAAAAAACAGAGTGAGATTATTATCCCCCGCCGAAAATTTTCGGCGGAGGATATAGAAATAGTCTCCGTCCGTCCGTCCGTCCGACCTTCCGTCTGTCCGTCCGTCCGTCCGTCATTTTTGTCCGGAGCATATCTCTAAAAGTATTTGAGTTATCAACTTGAAACTTCATAGGTGGATAGACCTCATTGAGGAGGAGTGCAGTGCACATGAATGATAACTCTACCTTTCATAATTTTTGAGTTATTGCCCTTTGTTATTTTTCATACCTAATTTTTCACCAGAGTGGAGCATAACTCAAAAAGTGCTTGAGATATCAACATGAAATATCATAGGTGGATAGATCTTATTGAGGAGGAATGTTATATGTGGATAGACCTCATTGAGGAGGAGTGCAGTGCACAAGAATGATAAGTCTACCTTGCATGATTTTTGAGTTATTGCCCTTTGTTATTTTTCAAAATTGATTTTTGTCCAGAGCATAACTCCAAAAGCCTATGAGATATTAACATGAAACTTCATAGGTGCATAGATCTCACTCAGGAGGTGTGCAGTGCACATGAATGATAACTCTACCTTTCATAATTTTTGAGTTATTGCCCTTTGTCATTTTTCATACCTAATTTTTCACCTGAGTGGAGCATAACTCAAAAAGTGTTTGACATATCAACATGAAATGTCATAGGTGGATAGATCTTATTGAGGAGGAATGTTGTGCGCAAGAATGATAACTCTTCCCTATACAATTTTTGAGTTATTGCCCTTTGTTTTTTTTATGCTATTTTGTCCAGAGCTTATCTCAAAAAGTATTTGAGGTATCAACTTGAAACTTCAAAGGTGGATGGATCTCATTGAGGAGGAGTGCAGTGCTTAAGAATGATAACTCTACCCTGCATTATTTTTGAGTTATTGCCCTTTGTTATTTTTCAAAATTAATTTTTGTCCAGAGCATAACTCAAAAAGCCTTTGAGATATCAAAATGAAACTTCATAGGTGCATAGATCTCACTCAGGAGGTGTGCACTGCACAAGAATGATAACTCTACCTTTTATAATTTTTGAGTTATTGCCCTTTGTTATTTTTCATACTTAATTTTTCAATTCAATTTTTTTTCTCAAAAAAGTATTTGAGGTATCAACTTGAAACTTCATAGGTGGATAGATTTTACTGAGGAGGGATGCAGCACACAAGAATGATAACCTACCCTGCATTATTTTTCAGTTATTGCCCTTTGTTATTTTCATTCATCAGTATTCACATAGGTTTCAAATCTGTAATCACTATAGCCATCAGTTTTCATTACCAAAAGACCTCTTAAAATAGAATTATTCTGTTCTACTACATAAACATTCTTCCAATGAGCAAACACATTCGGCGGGGGATGGCCATGTTGACATGGTTCTTGTTAAATGTGAAATTGATTTGCAAAACCGTGTCAACAAGCTAGAAAAGTTTATAGACACAAACTCATTATATTCTGTAGCACCTTTGGCATCTCAAAATATACCACAAGCACAACTGTATTATGATGAAGATATAAATACTCATGCTAATAAAAATATTCCCACGACCTACAAATCTTTTAACAGTGTGTCATCCGAAGAGGTACAATTTGTCGATTCTTCCTCTTCCGTTATGTCTATTGAAAATGAGCAGACGACAGAGACGGGTTTTAAACCAAATCCTCCAACATATGCAGACGCTATCTGTGTTGAGTCTTTGACAATGTCGTTTGAAAACGAGGCTCCTCTGGGATTGTCAGCTGTTCCAAGAGTAGCAGAGTGTAGTAACATCGAGGCAGGGCCTCAAGACAACGATTTTGCGCCTAAAGAAACTACTACATACCCCGGAGAACGAATACCGGTGCTTGAGAGAGGTTATACGCGTGTAACACCCAGCAATGACGATTTTGAGCTTTCTACAACTAAACATATACACGTCACTTCTGCTTGCTAGGTTTCCGGAGATCTGTGAATAGGAATATTCTTCACTCTTTTATCTCAAAAGGCGGATACCTGACGAATGAGATAGGACCTTTCCAGGCTCCTACTGTGTATACTATTAGAATTTTTCCTATGAGAAGATATCGAGATAGAGTTGTCGTTCGTGTCAATGTTGCTGCAGATTTTAGTGCAGATTTACTGTTGAATGATAGGTTTTGACCTAGTTATGTGTCATGTGAACCGTGGAAATCCAGAACATTTTGGCAGCGATCATGGGAACATAGCTCGACACGTGCTCGCGCTGATCATTCGTGTGTTTCTAATAGAGCGCAATTTAACAATCATTTTACTGATAGAAACCCCTTTGGAGTATTGGATTGTTATAGTGACTAATAAGTCTTACTTAAACCAGTGTACTATTAAAATAACATTTTTTTACAGACTACACTATGAATTTAAACATAATGACATGGAATGTTACAGGTTTAATGTCGAGTGTACCATATCTCGCAGGTATGCTTAAGCAAGGACAAATTGACTTTTGTGGATTATCTGAACATTGGTTGTTACCTGATAATGTCCATTTTCTAGATAGTATTGAGAAAGACTATATTTCATGCTGTGTGTGATAAGAGTAATAAATTATCCAGATCTCGATCAGGTAAAGGTGGCGTTGCCCTTTTATGGCATAAGCGTTTTGATAATATTGTAACGCCATTAAACATTGACGATGACAGAATTGTAGGTATTCAATTGCAAGTTGGGTTGAACCAGTATATGTATATATTTCAAATATACCTACCATGTACTAATCATTCACTGAACTCCTTTGTAAATTACATTAATAAACTATATGATTTGTATTACATGTATTCACAATATGGTATGACTATGTTTATTGGTGACTATAATTCACAATGGAATAGCTTAATTAACATCTCGTCACAGTTATATGCTTAAGTTTTTAACAGATTGTAACTTGATAGCTGTGAATACGTTACCAACATGTTATGGTGCCACATGTTCATATGTTTCTTATGATGATCGTTTTTCAACATTTATTGACTATATATGTTTACCCAATGAAGTGCTTGATCTTGTGTCTTATTGTGAGATCATGGATGATAATAGTCTAAATGTATCGAGGCACAGGCCTATTGTCATGTCTATTCATATATATGTAGAACTAAGCATGCTTACAAATTTAAGCAATAATGTGTATAATATTAATTGGAAGAAAGCATCTAATGATAGCATTGTGCAATATCAGTCTTTATTATTATCTGACAATGAATTTATTGAACTTGAATATTGTTTGACTTCGATAAAGATGGTATTGATCGAGCATACACAGTGATTTCCGCTAGTTTATTGAACAGGGCGTGTCACGTGTTACCACAGAAACGTTTTAAGGAATATTTAAAACCCTTCTGGAATGACGAACTATCGTCCTTACACAAGAAAATGCTATTGCTACGCGAGGAATGGTGTCGTGATGGGAGACCACGTAGAAACGACAATGTATTTTACGTTAAATATAAATCATCTAAACGGGACTTTCGAAAGATGCTGAGAAAGTGCTCAGAGGATTTTCTTATTCAAGAGGACAACGAGTTGGATAGAACTGCAGCAGAAATCGATTCAACTCAATTTTGGAAAGTAGTAAATTCCAGAAAACGAAAGAGTCAATGTAAAATGACTGAAGGTATAAACTTCAACGGTAAAATAATAAGAGACCGAGAACAAATTTCAAAAGAGTGGGGACTGTATTTCCAATCTTTGTATACATTTAATGAATCCCAAGAATATGATGAATATTGGAAGCAGTCAGTGACAGCGACGGTAAATGAAACACTAGGGCGTATCACAACCGATAAAACAGTACGCGTGCTTCCAGATACAGTTTCTGAGGCTATACAGACCCTGCCGGTAGGAAAAGCTTGTGGTGGGGATAATTTAGTGTACGAACATTTAAATTACTCAAAAGACATTGTTTCTAGAATTCTAGCCAATATCTTCACACATATGCTTAGGATTGGCTACATTCCAGACGATATGAAAAAAGGCGTGATTATAACCTTACATAAAGGGGGAACTAAAAGGAAGGATGATCCCAATAACAATCGTGCTATAACATTATCATCAGTAATTTTGAAAATTGTACGAGCTGGTATTGTTATCAAAGATGTAAAAATACTTTACTGGAAAAACTTAGTTCTCAACAAGGTGGTTTTTCAAGAGAATCTTGGTTGCTTGATGACGTCATTTCTATTACGCGAGAGCATATTGTTTGCCCGTGAAAACTCTTCTAAGTTGTACGTGTGCTATTTAGATGGACGTCAAGCCTTCGACAATGTCTGGCATTCGGGATTATTTTACAAAACTGATGCAGTGTGAAGTAGACAATACAACAATAATCTCCATTGTCGAAATGTATAAACGAGTGACTAGCTATGTTAAGTATCAGGGTATCAAATCAGACAGTTTTCCCGTATTACAAGGAACTAGACAAGGAGGGAAAAGTTCGCCATTATTTTACCTCCTCTTCATTGATGGGTTGATAAAGGAATTAGAGAAGTGTGGATATGGCTTTTGTGTATATGACCTAAATGTTTCAACCCCAACTGTAGCCGATGATATGGTCCTAGTGTCATTGTCGAAATGTGGTATGGACAAAATGCTCGATATATGCTCCAACTATTCCCGTCAATGGAGATATAACTATAATGTCATAAAGTGTGGAATAATTGTTTATAACGAAAGAGATACAGAATCAAAAGATAATCGTGAGTTCAAATTAGGAAATGAAGTGATCAAAGAAACAAAAAGTTATAAACATTTAGGCATAGAGACTGAAAAAACCCTCAACACAAAGAAACCAATATTTGATGCAGGGAACAAACTTCGCGGCACTTTGCTTAGCATTCATAATAATGGCATAAATCCTCAACTTTTTAAACCCAATCACCTCAAGAACTATTTATTGCTCTGTTGTCATTCCTCGTGCATTGTATGGTTGTGAACTTTGGAATAGTTACTCGTCTACAGATATGCAACAGCTGGAGATTTCTCATAGGTTTTGTGCGAAATTCATTCAGGGACTCAAACCAAGAACTCCAACAGACTTAGCCCTGAATGCAATTAACCTCAATGATATTGAAACTATCATAAATTACAGGAAGCTTCAATTTTTCGGACAACTGTGTCGTTTGCCCTGCAGATATTTGGTAAAACACGTATTTATCAACAGACTGACCAATATCTACTCTCTTGATAAACAAATATTTGGATTTATCCCTGACATTTATCGCCTGCTTCAAAAGTATAATCTTGAAGAAGTATTGATAACTTTTGTGAATTGTGGTATATTTCCTTCTAAACAGTCTTGGAAATCGGTACTGATTAAAACTGTTTTACAGAGAGCGAATAATGATAGATTTGAAAGGTTGCTCTCAAAAAGGCAAGAGCTCTGGACAACGGATTGTTCTGTCTGATAGTCCATCGCAACTATGGAAAGTGGCCCGACATAATCCGAAACAACAATATATTTGCTTCCTTCTTGTTAGACTTAATTGGTACTTGTTTGACACCAAGCTATATTTCTTTATTTAAAAACTGTGAACTTTTAAACGATAGTGTTGTGGCGCATGTGATATGCTTTTGTACAAAAAACTCTGCAAGGAGAAAACAATTATGGGATGCAATAATTCAATCGAAAGGCATGGATATATTCTTATCCCTTACAACAACAACAATAGAAAGTCAGTGTTGGCGCGTTGTTCAGTTTGCTGCAGATAATGATGGGAAGATATTGCACAATTATAGTATTGCAAAATGCCTATACAAATTGTTCAAATATATATAATTGCATTATTGTGAGACATTAACGTAACGCCTTAAACACTGATTTGATCTCTTAAAAACTATCATTATCTATCTTTGTTTTTATAATTTGTTTGTTTTCATCGGTTGGAAATAATTCATCGTAATTATATAACAGTATGATAGGTATTGTAACATTGATTGTCGTCTTTTCTTAAACACCATCAATTTACAGTTGGTTATATTCCTAGAGTACCTTTAAATACTCTAATAACTTAGTCATCATTTTGCTATTTCGTTTCGAGTAAAATTTTGACAGAAGTAACCGAAGAAAGATATGCATATACATGAATTCTCAAACTAAACGTAAGCAGTTAAATATATATTTTGTATCCTGTATACTTTATAATTTGATAGTCATTCAACTTCTAGTTTTTGCAAAGTAAATACAAATACGATGTGGTTTTTATATAAATAAAGTGTGTTACATCAGGTACGTATATTAATATACGTACCTGGTTACATACATTTTATGTCATACTATGAGATAAATGTAGATATCAGCATATCGATCTCCATATATTTATTCGGTCTGAAAGAATTGTATAACAAATGACGTTTGCTTAGATGTTATGATTTGTAATTTATTGTACATATGCCATGCTCTGTTATTGTTCGGTTTTGTAAATATGTTTTGCTCTTCAATATTGGAGGAATAAAAAGTATCTATCTATCTATTGGTCACATGAAAACATCAGACCAATGAAAATACTCATCATCATCATCATCTTGAGTAATTGCATCACTCCGCATACTCGCAATCGGATAAAACTGTACGCAGCAGGCAGGACTGACTGTTTTCCAAAATAAAAATAAAAAGTTTCCCTATTTACAGTTTCTATTAAAAGAGTAAAAACAACTCCATACAAAAGCCAAGGGAAACACATCTGCTGTGCCATTTTACTTTCAGTACGCAATACAAAGAAATATTCATTCACTGTGAATTTAGTGTGTTTTACTCGTGAGAGTTATACCGAACAGGGGCTGATACAGATAATGGTTTCGAGAGGGGGGGGGGCTGACATATATGGGTGGAAGATTTTTATAAAAATAATGCAACAGGTGGAAATTGTGCATGTTTGAAGCTTGTTCATGTCACAGACACTTGGGGTTTGGAGCTCAAAACGCCTTTAAAATCCAAATAAAATGCATATTTGTCATCTTATGAGTGGCAATGTACTTTGCTTATATATGTGTATGCTAATGTTTTTTGTAAACATTTAGATTATATGGAATTAAGAAAAATATATGTAATTGGGGTGGGCCTGGGAGGGGTGTCCCCTCCCATAGACTGAAACATTTTTGAAATATGAGGTTGTAAATGGTGTAATTTCCTTGACTTTCTTGTGCTGTTTATGGTACCTTTTGGATGGTTTAACATCACATTATATTTTGTATAGGTTAGTGTTTGCAAGGTATTTCAAATAGAATTCCTCTGGTGTTTAGTAGTAAGCATTTACAAAATAACAGCATACTTAATTACCAATGTATGCACGACAGTTGATAAAAATAATCAAATGCTTGATCAATTTTCTGATATGAATAATTAAAGTCTTATTAAAATACTGCCTTTCTATTGTACAAAAAACATAATTTCAAACACTAATATTCAATAAGAATTTTTTCCATCAATGAATCCAGAGGTCACTACAATTTAAATTTTATTTAAAAAATATAAATGTCAAAAAAAGTTATTAAAAGTAAATGGCCAATCATTTCATCTTGATAAAAATATTAGTAAAACTAGTTATTAAAATGCGATTCCTTTAATATTATCTTCATAAAACTCGCCATTTTTTAATTTACAAATAATAATTTTCAATTTCTTAATTATAGGGCTTTCGCAAAGAAAATGGAAAACTAAGATAGTAAAATATAGTGTACAATGTAACACATCTATTTGCCACTATCTGTGATATTAATTTCATTAGACCTTTGGAAAGTAATTAACCAATCAATTATGCAGTTTAAACATTGAAGTCAGTCAAGCATGTTGATAGATAAAGATCACTGCCAAGCCCCCAGGCAGGAGATTAACAACTGGATGACAGAATTAAATATTTTGAGTACACTACAGCCAATAAAGTTTGAAACTGACAAAATATATTCCAACTCAGCTGGTAAACGTATCTTTGGGACAAGCTGGGGGCTGCAGCCCTGAAGCCCGGACCCGAATCAACCACTGCCGAAACCGTGCAATCAGATCTCTTCCCAGTTTCATTTGTTGACAGTTTGGGCTTGAATATTACTTCCTACGTACAATCAGCGAAGGTGTCAGTGTTGTTTCCTTAAAAAGTATTTATTTATCTAAGATTTGACACCAGGAGTGTTAAGATCGGTGAAAAAAATGATGGATACTCTTATATGCGCTGATAATTGAGATGCTAGCGATATTTCTATGCAAAATGAAAGTAGAGTAAAATACCTTTATATTTTTTTAGTCATAATTTTTTTCCCCATAAAATTAATTTTGTCAATACTTATGATGTTTGGATGATGTTTATTAAGGGTTTTGGCTTGTAGAGGGGGAACGGGGGTATAGTGTAAGTCATGGCAACGCGACGTTCACCTGTGTTTAAACCGACACCCCTCAGTTTCAAGGGGTTAACTACAATTTAAGAAGCTGATATAATACATGTTTATTTTATACTTATAAATTAAATACATGTATTGAGAAATGTTGATGAAATTAAATGTGTATTTTCATTTTCCGTATTTTCACTTGTGTCTTGCCGGACTACTTTCTTCTTAATTCAGCCAGTACACAAAATTCAAGTAGAAGTGTTAAAAATTGTAAGGTCAAAAAGAGGTAAATTATATAATAAACAGAAAATTTAAGTTTTTTTTTTAAATACAGGATTTATTATGAAAATTATCATAATTTACTCGTGGCTCCCGCCACTTTTGAAATATCAATTTTTATACCACTCGATGAAAATAAATACTGCATTAATCAAAACTTGAATATCCTCTATACATTTTTTGCATTGTTATAACATTAATGTTTGCCTTTTTCAGTTAAATGCTCGTATCAAAAATCTTCGCAATGTTGAGATTGTATAATGCAAGACATGTTGCCTTGGTTACGAGATCAAGTAAACGGAGTTCTTTCATTCTAGAAAGTGATTTTAGAAACGTAGAAAGAGTTTCGTGTTGCCGTAAGTAATTTATTTAAATAGCTCAATTTACCGACAAATGGTTATGTTGTTCTTGTATTTTGATTCGAAAAGAACAACATACACGTACTCGAGCAAATATGAATATAAATGTATACGATGCATTATATATATACAAGTATCTTGTCAAATTAATTCAATATAAAGTATGAAGTTTACCTCTCCGTAAGTTTTACTAGACAGTACAAATTTATTTAGCATTATGTTTTAAGTTGAATGTCCTTTTATTCTGATATTTATTTTCAGTGATGATATACAATTTTGTGTATACCTTCTTCACTTACACATGTTATTGTATGTATATGCATTACACTGTCTTGTCATTTATCATGTGTCTGTTTATCCTCATGTACCATTTGATCCAATGGAATATTGAAATAAACTTACTTACTTAACTTTCTTATATTATTTATGAAATAATTGCCTCACTCTCTACACATAACATTTACATTGACTTATCATATGCCTGTGTTTCATTAAGATAGACCACATATAGGTAATTGTTATGATACATTAAACAAACTGTGTTATTACCCCTCACTTTTTTGTAATGTTAATTTTCCATAGGCAACTGGGAGTTATTCTTACTGTTTAAGCAAGTGTACCACGTGACTAAGAAATGTATACTGTTACAGGCAGGGTAACAGTACTTTTTAACAGTATAAAAATCTGGTCTCCTAAAAAAGTATTATAAATTACAGTTTTTGTTTGGGGTGATAAAATAAATAACACATGGGTTTGTGAGTAAAGTAAAAATATCATCCCTCGTAAAAATACTGTTTCCCTGGGCTAACTCCTGGGTAACAGTACATTCCTCGGATAATATTTTTACTGTTACCCACAAACCCATGTGTTATTAGCACCTGTATGTTTCTAAATTCTTTATTTAACCATTTATTATTTATATTGTTGAATTTAGCACAAACTAACCTTAACCACTGCAGTCCATAATTTAAGTTCAAATTCTCGATAAAAGCAGGGTCTTTAAAATCATATTTGATATTCACAGCAGGGTACAAAAGGGTTTGTAACATATTTATCAGTTTATCAATATTCTACATGTCCTTTGATTTATTCACATTTAGTAAGTGGCTTTATAGGTGTTAAAAAATTATTGCAAATGTAAGTCAAAGATTGATGTGTTGTCCTTCATTTGCAGGTTTTACAAAAAGTGCGAACACTACTAGCACAAGTAACAATGAGAACAAAGGCCCTGAAAGTCCTGAAAAGGTTTCTCTTTTATAACATTGTTGTTACATGTAACATAAATCATTATAATTATTACTACTTCACTTTACAGCTAATTAAAGCATCTAAACTAGATAAATGCCAAACCTTAATGAACGCCAAACATGAACAAATTGAATATTTTACAGGCTTTGTTTCATTTAATCTGTCCATTGACGGTGAAAGAAAATGCAAGTTACTGTTTCCGAGTTTCTGAATTCTTTCTGACACTTTGATCTAATAAAATAACCAATTCTATTTTGGTTATTTGACTTATGAGTTCAAGAATTATCTTTATTGTATTTATGTTTGTAACATTACTTATTGCTCTACCACAGCCCTCCGTCTTTTATCCTTTTAGTCACCATAAGATGAAATAGTGAAATGGGAAACTAATAAATAACCTGAAGAAAGACAAAATTAAAATTGTTGTAGGCTGAATTTAAACATGTTTGGACTGCATTTGTTGTTGCATGTTTTAATACCATCGACTTCCTGAATACTTGATCATTTGAATATTGTGATGATTTACTTATATGCTTAAACAGTATAAAAACTAATGTTATAGACAGACAGCATATCCGAATAGAGATTAAAAAAGAAATATTAAGGAAC
The DNA here is from genome assembly GCF_026571515.1 of Ruditapes philippinarum. Classification (NCBI taxonomy): domain Eukaryota; kingdom Metazoa; phylum Mollusca; class Bivalvia; order Venerida; family Veneridae; genus Ruditapes; species Ruditapes philippinarum. The sequence continues at coordinate 58,594 of NW_026855314.1, forward strand.
GCAAAAAACCCGGTAAAAGTGACATTGTTGCATGCTCGGGTCATTTTCGAGTGTGTTCGTATGTCATGGTTAGTAAAACCCTTTCATTTTAATCAATCACATACGGTAATTGTCTCTCTCCACTGATTCAGAAATTATGTAGTCGGTTACTGTTTGAAAATACTGGTAATTATACTGGTACGTTCTCCAGGGAAAGCCAGTTAGTTGATGTAGTCGGTTACTTTTTGGAGATATTGGTAATTACTGGTAAGTTCTCCTGGGAAGCCGGTTAGTTGATGTAGTCGGTTACTGTTTGTAGATATTGGTAATTATACTGAAGGTATTGGTAATTACTGGTAAATTCTCCAGGGAAAGCCGGTTAGTTGATGTAGTCGGTTACTGTTTGGAGATATTTGTAATTACTGGTTAGTTCTCCAGGGAAAGCCGGTTAGTTGATGTAGTCGGTTAGTGTTTGGAGATATTGGTAATTACTGGTAAGATCTCAAGTGAAGCCGGTTAGTTGATGTAGTCGGTTACGGTTTGGAGATATTGATAATTACTGGTAAGTTCTCCAGGGAAGCCGGTCACATGTAGTTGATGTAGTCGGTTACTGTTTGGAGATATTGGTAATTATACTGTTAAGTTCTCCAGGGAAGCCGGTTAGTTGATGTAGTCGGTTACTGTTTGGAGATATTTGTAATTACTGGTTAGTTCTCCAGGGAAAGCCGGTTAGTTGATGTAGTCGGTTACTGTTTGGAGATATTTGTAATTACTGGTAAGTTCTCCAGGGAAAGCCGGTTAGTTGATGTAGTCGGTTACTGTTTGGAGATATTGGTAATTACTGGTAAGTTCTCCAGGAAAGCCGGTTAGTTGATGTAGTCGGTTACTGTTTGGAGATATTGGTAATTATACTGGTAAGTTCTCCAGGAAAGCCGGTTAGTTGATGTAGTCGGTTACTGTTTGGAGATATTGGTAATTATACTGGTAAGTTCTCCAGGAAAGCCGGTTAGTTGATGTAGTCGGTTACTGTTTGGAGATATTGGTAATTACTGGTAAGTTCTCCAGGAAAGCCGGTTAGTTGATGTAGTCGGTTACTGTTTGGAGATATTGGTAATTATACTGGTAAGTTCTCCAGGGAAGCCGGTTAGTTGATGTAGTCGGTTACTGTTTGGAGATATTGATAATTACTGGTAAGTTCTCCAGGGAAGCCGGTTACATGTAGTTGATGTACTCGGTTACTGTTTGGAGATATTGGTAATAATACTGGTAAGTTCTCCAGGGAAAGCCGGTTAGTTGATGTAGTCGGTTACTGTTTGGAGATATTGATAATTACTGGTAAGTTCTCCAGGAAAGCCGGTTAGTTGATGTAGTCGGTTACTGTTTGGAGATATTGGTAATTATACTGGTAAGTTCTCCAGGAAAGCCGGTTAGTTGATGTAGTCGGTTACTGTTTGGAGATATTGGTAATTATACTGGTAAGTTCTCCAGGGAAAGCCGGTTAGTTGATGTAGTCGGTTACTGTTTGGAGATATTTGTAATTACTGGTAAGTTCTCCAGGGAAGCCGGTAACATGTAGTTGATGTAGTCGATTACTGTTTGGAGATATTGGTAATTATACTGGTAAGTTCTCCAGGGAAAGTCGGTTAGTTGATGTAGTCGGTTACTGTTTGGAGATATTGGTAATTACTGGTAAGTTCTCCAGGGAAAGCCGGTTAGTTGATGTAGTCGGTTACTGTTTGGAGATATATTGGTAATTATACTGGTAAGTTCTCCAGGGAAAGCCGGTTAGTTGATGTAGTCGGTTACTGTTTGGAGATATTGGTAATTACTGGTAAGTTCTCCAGGGAAAGCCGGTTAGTTGATGTAGTCGGTAATTACTTGTTGGAGATATTGGTAATTATACTGGTAAGTTCTCCAGGAAAGCCTGGGTTAGTTGGACCAACCACCGAGATATGACCTCATGTGTTAAAGACGGTGTAATAACATTAAAAAAGCAACAAAGAAAAATAAACAAAGGGAGTTGAGAAAGCCGAAAGAGAATTTCATCTCTTATGTGATTCAAACTTCAAACAAAAAAGTTTTTGTATCTTCGACATTTTCTTCTTTATCAACTCTAGAAGGGGGCGTCCCTCAAGGTTCGGTACTTGGTCCTTCTTATTATTTTTAATTTATGTCAATGACATAGCAGACTCGCTCTTAAGTATTACTAGACTTTTCGCAGACGACAGTTCTCTTTCTGAGTCCTCAAAAAACATAACCTTTATGGAAGAAACGTTAAACAGGGATCTAGCGACAATAACAAGTTGGTCTAAGCAATGGTTAGTCAATTTCAATCGGCAAAAACCGAAGCAATGTTTTTTTTCTTTTTTTAATATGATCAAACCAAAATTATTCTTCGATAATGTACAACTCAATTTTTGTCGAACATCATAAACATCTTGGGGTCACATTTAGTCAAGATGGGTCTTGGCATCAACATATATCCAACATAGTATCTAAAGCCTCTAAAATACTCGGTTCCATGAAAATGCTCAAATTCAAAATTAAAAGAGAATCACTTAATAATATATATGTATCATATTTACGTCCACATTTAGAATACGCGTCTTTAGTCTGGGATAAACTGTGCGCAATACGAGAAAGATACATTAGAAAAAATTCAATATGAAGCTGCCCGTGTTGTTACAGGGATTGACAAGATCCGTTACTATACAAAAATTATTAACAGAAATAGGTTGGGTTTTCGCTTTCAGATAGGAGACATATTCAAAAATTAGTTTTATATACAAAGGCAAAAAACAATTTATTACCACTTTATTTAATACAATTATTTCCCCCATCTGTACAATATGCACATGAAAAACCCATATTCTTTAAGAAACAATCAAGACTACGCATCAATTGTCAGAAGAAACAGAAATTTATTCGAAATCCGTTTTACCATCAGCACTACAACTATGGAATAAACTTCCAATTAATATACGTGAATCAGATTCCCTCCATTCCTTTAAAGCAAATATTAAAAAAATATTTAAATCCCCATCGGTCCCTGCATTTTTCATTAAAGGTGAACGCTTCTCTACTGTACATCATACTAGTTTAAGAAAAACTGCAGTAACCTTAATTCGGATTTATATGATAATCACATTGTTTCAAGTCCATCTTGTATATGTGGAGCACTTATTGAAAATTCAGAACACTATTTTTTAAATGCAATTTATACAGTGAACAAAGAAGAACATTGTTTTTAAATACAAGATCTTTTCATCCTCTGAGTGTACGAAAACTTTTGTTTGGAATAGAAGGGCGATCTGAATCCGAAAATGAAATTCTTTTTAAAGAAGTACAGATTTTTATTAAATCAAGCAAGAGATTTAATTGAATAAAATCAAATATTTTACTGCTGAAACAGTACTTTAAGATTAGGCAGGGTTTTGTGCGGTGAATATTTTTTGTATTTATTATTTATTTATTAATAGTATATATTTTTTAAATTTTTTTTTTTTCAATTTTTGTAACAAATACAATAATTTTGTTATTTCATTCTATTATTTATTCCTTTTTCTCAAAATTTGATACTTAGAACACGTAATTCAAAAGCTATAAATAACTTTAAATGGAACACTATTGACTTTTGAAAACTTATACTTCATACGTTTAAAATATTTAAATAACTTAATCTAATCACTCTTAGTATCATAATTTTATTATAATGCTTATCTATATTTCTATTTTTTATATATATACCTCTGTTAAATGTTCATTTGATTAATTTATATTTACATATAAAACATTTGTTAAAATTAGTTCATGAAAATTAGTATCTGAAAATTACTTAAAACTGAAATTGAAAATTATTTGATATCACACAAATTTATTCAAATAGTATAAACTTAATTCTGACTAACCTCAGGGAAGGGCCCACGATAATGTTGTTAGAACTTTTGGCCCAACCCTTTTGTATGTACACTTGATTATGTCTGTAAAATTATTTAATTGTATATTGTGTGTATATTTATACAATAAAATATTATTAAACTAAAACTGATTCAAACTCAATACCTGCGGATTATGAATCCAGTACCCCTAAACCAACCATTTAACACTCAACCTGTTGTTAATTAATAAACTATATTTATCTGATTTCTTTTGAACAATCATTGTTCTACTCTAGGGTAAAACCGGCATACTGAAAAGAAGAGTTATACCAGCGGTGGTTGTTGGTGGTACTGCAGTTGTTTCAGCACCATTGGTTCTTGTAGCATTGGGATTTGGCCAAGGTGGCATTGCTGCCGGTTCAATAGCTGCTACTATGGCGTCATTGTATGGTGGAGCAGTGCCTGCTGGAAGTAAGAATATCTTTTAGTGCCCCTACTTTTTGTGCTTTGTTCCCATTTTGTTCACGTGTAGCTTAAAAAGTGCTTGAGCTAGAGTCAACAAACTTTACAGGAATATTGATCAGCATGTGAAATTGTGCATCCGGAGTTTCGCGTGTTGATTAATTTAGTTTTGTCTGAATTATTACCCTTGACTAAGTAAATAAGAACTGTCACAGGAGACAGCGAAGCTCGACTAATAAAATACTGAACGCAGTCCGGAAGACAAAACTAGAAAAGAAAAATCAATTGTGTATAATTATGTATTAAGTTATAGTAAAAAAATAACATTTGTTAACATAAATTCCAAGTTCAAGGAGGAATAATTCTGGAAATAGTCACGCTAGAGTTGTCACACAACGTGTGTGTAATGATAAGAAATATATTTCTGAGGTTTGAAGCAGATACCTTCAAAAGTAAAGAAGTTATAATATTTCTTAAAGAAAATCCTCAGTTCAAAGATAGATACATCTGAAAATATTGCTTCAAGACTTATATGAACCTTGTCACATAAGATGTAATCAATGATAATGAATAAGTATTTGAAGTGCGAGGTAGATACCTTTAAAACTAAAGAAGTTATAGTAAAAAATAACATTTTTCAAGTAAGAAAAATCTAAGTTAATGGGGAGATCATTCTTGCAATATTGATGCTAGAGTTATGAACCTTGTCACATAACATGCGGTTAATGATAAGGAACATATATTTGAAGTATGAAGTTGATCCCTTAAGAAATAAATAAGTAACTGTATATAATAGTATTTTTAAGGACAATTCTAAGTTCAAGGGGAGATAAATATAAAAAAATATTGGTGCTAGAGTTATGAACCTTGTCACATAACATGTGGTTTATGATAAGGAACATATATTTGAAGTATGAAGTTGATACCTTAAGAAATGGAAAAGTTATAGTGAAAAATATTTTACTGCACCAAAACTTTAATCTGAAATCTGGACGCGGACGCCGACACCGCGGCGAGTAGGACAGCTCTCTCGAGCCAAAAATGACAGTTTTCAATTTGTGTCGCGCATAGCTCAAAACATATTTGACCTAGAGTAAAAGTGTTGGTCAGCATGTATTGTTGTACACTTGATGTTTTGTTTGTGGATTAATTCAGAATTTGTTGAGTAACTGCCCTTAACTTAGTAGTAAAATTTGCAATTTTCAACTTGTGTCTCGCATAATCCCAACTATTTGCCCTAAAATCATGAAACTTTACAGCTATGTTGGTCAGCATGTGTAGTTGAGGACCTGAGGTTTGATTATGGACTTATTCAGCCCCCTCGTACAAATCAGATAGCCTTGTGTTAAGATGCTCTTTCTATTACTTATTAGTGATACCTAGAAATGTTTCCATTATGACAGGTTGCAGTATGCAGAACATGTATATAAACCAAGATCTCCTGCACGGGTGTGATAATAGGGGTGTTTATATTTGTGTCCAGTGAAACATAGCAACAGTCTCGTGGAAACTACACATTTTACTTCTTTGCATATTTAATAACTGTAAACAAATTTATGTTGATGTTTTAGACCCGTAAGCAAACAAGCGAATTTTATTACAGAAACATTCATATTTTCTAGGTGTCTTGGCTATTTTACAGTCAGCAGGAGCTGCGGGAATTGGTATTGCTGGCAAAGTTGGCATATTTTCGACGACAACATTATCTTCGTGTGGAATAATGGAAATGGGTAGTCGGAAAAAACAGAAATATAAATCAGATAATGAGACAGAGAATGGGAAAATAAATGAAGGAAAGCAGGAGAATGACCGCATAAAATCACACAAAGTTAAATCACACAAAGTTAAAGAAAATAAAAAATGATAAATTAAAAAACAGAAAAGACAATCTTCAAAACTTCCATTCATAATGTTACAGAGCCTTCACGACACATGATTTGAAAAATGTTCAAACACTTAAATAATTTACACGGAGGTGCACAAAAATGTACAGTAGAAAAAATAACAATAGTGTAAACTGATAAATAGATACAGATTTAGGATGATCATTAAATTTGAGAAATGTTGAAGTATAAACACTGAAACACTAATCTTGATTGTTAGAAGAATTTCTACACATTTAGACATATATACTCTTTATGTATATGATGATGTTTTTTGGTAACAATATATTAAAGAATCAACGCTATGTATATTTTTGGTAACCTTACATTATAGGACCGACGCTATGTATCTTTGATATATAAAAAAAATACTTCAAACTATTGCAGACCTTCTTGTAAGAAAAACTTGTAATTATGATGAGATAATAAAATGTTATCTAGGAATATGATGCTAAACGGTTACTTAAAAAAGCCGGTGGTATTTCCATGAAATAGTTAATACAGTAGATACATGAATGCGCAATTTGTGCTCAAATGAAGCGTTTAGGTTACCTTTGTCAATATCTCTGTACATATGTTATATCATTACTTAAACATCACTTATGTACTCTTTAGATGACATTTATTATTCCATCATTTGTGTTTCTTTCCAGTCAATTGCATAATAAATATAAATAAACATGTTATACTTCTGTCCGGCCTGTGACCTATTTGAATTATAAAAATGTTTAATGTCTGCCAAAGAGAATCGTAAGATCTCAAAGTTATAATAAGTATATAATGTGATACATTTACCCATCCCCATCTTTCCATGCTTTACTGGTAACTGTTTTGTGTGTCCTATGTGATCAATATTTTATGTGTCCTGTGCGATCTATATTTTATGTGTCCTGTGTAATCTATATTTTATGTGACATGTGTAATCTATATTTTATGTGTCCTGTGTGATCTATATTTTATGTGTCCTGTGCGATCTATATTTTATGTGTCCTGTGCGATCTATATTTTATGTGTCCTGTGTAATCTATATTTTATGTGACATGTGTAATCTATATTTTATGTGTCCTGTGTGATCTATATTTTATGTGTCCTGTGTTATCTATATTGTATCTGTCATGTGTGACCTATATTTTATGTGTCCTGTGTGATTTATGTTTAATGTGTCCTATGTGATCTATATCTTATGTGTCATGTGTGATCTATATTTTGTGTGATCTGTATTTTGTGTGTCCTTTGTGATCTTTTTTACGTGTCCCGTGTGATCTATGTTTTATGTGTCCCGTGTGATCTATATTTTATGTGCCCAGTGTGGTCTATATTTAATGTGTCCTGTGTGATCTATAAATTCTGTGTGTCATGTGTGATTTATATTTTGAGAGTCTTGTGTGATCTATATTTTATGTGTCCTGTATGATCTGTATTTTGTGTGTCCTGTGTGATCTATATTTTATGTGTCCTGTGTGATCTATGTTTTGTGTGTGTCCTGTGTGATCTATATTTTATGTGTCCTGTGTGATCTATATTTTATGTGTCCTGTGTGATCTATATTTTATGTGTCCTGTGCGATCTATATTTAATGTGTCCTGTGCGATCTATATTTTATGTGTCTTGTGCGATCTATATTTTATGTGTCATGTGTGATCTATATTTTGTGTGTCCTGTGTGATCTATATTTTATGTGTCATATGTGATCTATATTTTACGTGACATGTGTGATCTATATTTTATGTGTCCTGTGTGATCTATATTGTATGTGTCCTGTGTGATCTATATTTATGTGTCCTGTGTGATCTATATTTTATGTGTCCTGTGCGATCTATATTTTCTGTGACATGTGTGATCTATATTTTATGTGACATGTGCGATCTAAATTTTATGTGACATGTGTGATCTATATTTTATGTGTCCTGTGCGATCTATATTTTATGTGTCCTGTGCGATCTATATTTTATGTGTCATGTGTGATCTATATTTTATGTGTCCTGTGCGATCTATATTTAATGTGTCCTGTGCGATCTATATTTTATGTGTCTTGTGCGATCTATATTTTATGTGTCATGTGTGATCTATATTTTGTGTGTGTCCTGTGTGATCTATATTTTATGTGTCCTGTGTGATCTATATTTTATGTGACATGTGTGATCTATATTTTATTTGTCATGTGCGATCTATATTTTATTTCTCATGAGCGATCTATATTTTGTGTGTCCTGTGTGATCTATATTTTATGTGACATGTGTGATCTATAATGTGTGTGTCCTGTTTGATCTATATTTTATGCGTCATGTGCGATCTATATTTTGTGTGTCCTGTGTGATCTATATTTTATGTGTCCTGTGTGATCTATATTTTATGTGTCCTGTGCGATCTATATTTAATGTGTCCTGTGCGATCTATATTTTATGTGTCTTGTGCGATCTATATTTTATATGTCATGTGTGATCTATATTTTGTGTGTCCTGTGTGATCTATATTTTATGTGTCATATGTGATCTATATTTTACGTGACATGTGTGATCTATATTTTAGGTGTCCTGTGTGATCTATATTTTATGTGTCCTGTGCGATCTATATTTAATGTGCCCTGTGTGATCTATATTTTATGTGTCTTGTGCGATCTATATTTTATGTGTCATGTGTGATCTATATTTTACGTGTCCTGTGTGATCTATATTTTATGTGTCATATGTGATCTATATTTTACGTGACATGTGTGATCTATATTTTATGTGTCCTGTGTGATCTATATTGTATGTGTCCTGTGTGATCTGTATTTTATGTGTCCTGTGTGATCTATATTTTATGTGTCCTATGCGATCTATATTTTATGTGACATGTGTGATCTATATTTTATGTGACATGTGCGATCTATATTTTATGTGACATGTGTGATCTATATTTAATGTGTCCTGTGCGATCTATATTTTATGTGTCCTGTGCGATCTATATTTTATGTGTCATGTGTGATCTATATTTTATGTGTCATGTGCGATCTATATTTTGTGTGTCCTGTGTGATCTATATTTTATGTGTCCTGTGTGTCCTGTGCGATCTATATTTTATGTGTCATGTGTGATCTATATTTTATGTGACATGTGTAATCTATATTTCATGTGTCATGTGTGATCTATATTTTGTGTGTCCTGTGTGATCTATATTTCATGTGTCATATGTGATCTATATTTTATTTGTCATGAGCGATCTATATTTTGTGTGTCCTGTGTGATCTATATTTAATGTGACATGTGTGATCTATATTGTGTGTGTCCTGTTTGATCTATATTTTATGTGTCATGTGCGATCTATATTTTGTGTGTCATGTGTGATCTATATTTTGTGTGTCCTGTGTGATCTATATTTTATGTGTCATATGTGATCTATATTTTACGTGACATGTGTGATCTATATTGTATGTGTCCTGTGTGATCTATATTGTATGTGTCCTGTGTGATCTATATTTTATGTGTCCTGTGTGATCTATATTTTATGTGTCCTGTGCGATCTATATTTTATGTGACATGTGTGATCTATATTTTATGTGACATGTGCGATCTAAATTTTATGTGACATGTGTGATCTATATTTTATGTGTCCTGTGCGATCTATATTTTATGTGTCCTGTGCGATCTATATTTTATGTGTCATGTGTGATCTATATTTTATGTGTCATGTGCGATCTATATTTTGTGTGTCCTGTGTGATCTATATTTTATGTGTCCTGTGCGATCTATATTTTATGTGTCATGTGTGATCTATATTTTATGTGACATGTGTTATCTATATTTCATGTGTCATGTGTGATCTATATTTTGTGTGTCCTGTGTGATCTATATTTTATGTGTCATATGTGATCTATATTTTATTTGTCATGTGCGATCTATATTTTATTATTTGTCATGAGCGATCTATATTTTGTGTGTCCTGTGTGATCTATATTTAATGTGACATGTGTGATCTATATTGTGTGTGTCCTGTTTGATCTATATTTTATGTGTCATGTGCGATCTATATTTTGTGTGTCCTGTGTGATCTATATTTTATGTGTCCTGTGTGATCTATATTTTATGTGTCCTGTGTGATCTATATTTTATGTGTCCTGTGCGATCTATATTTTATGTGTCATATGTGATCTATATTTTATGTGACATGTGTAATCTATATTTCATGTGTCATGTGTGATCTATATTTTGTGTGTCCTGTGTGATCTATATTTTAAGTGTCATATGTGATCTATATTTTATGTTACATGTGTGATCTATATTTTATGTGTCCTGTGCGATCTATATTTTGTGTGTCCTGTGTGATCTATATTTTATGTGTCATATGTGATCTATATTTTATGTGACATGTGTGATCTATATTTTATGTGTCCTGTGTGATCTATATTTTACGTGACATGTGTGATCTATATTTTATGTGACATGTGTGATCTATATTTTATGTGTCCTGTGCGATCTATATTTTATGTGACATGTGTAATCTATATTTCATGTGTCATGTGTGATCTATATTTTGTGTGTCCTGTGTAATCTATATTACATGTGTCATGTGTGATCTATATTTTGTGTGTCCTGTGTGATCTATATTTTATGTGTCATATGTGATCTATATTTTATGTGACATGTGTTATTTATATTCTATGTGTCATGTGTGATCTATATTTTGTGTGTCCTGTGTGATCTATATTTTATGTGTCATATGTGATCTATATTTTATGTGACATGTGTGATCTATATTTTATGTGTCCTGTGTGATCTATATTTTACGTGACATGTGTGATCTATATTTTATGTGACATGTGCGATCTATATTTTATGTGTCCTGTGCGATCTATATTTTATGTGACATGTGTAATCTATATTTCATGTGTCATGTGTGATCTATATTTTGTGTGTCCTGTGTAATCTATATTACATGTGTCATGTGTGATCTATATTTTGTGTGTCCTGTGTAATCTATATTACATGTGTCATGTGTGATATATATTTTGTGTGTCCTGTGTGATCTATATTTTATGTGTCATATGTGATCTATATTTTATGTGACATGTGTTATCTATATTCTATGTGTCATGTGTGATCTATATTTTATGTGTCCTGTGAGATCTATATTTTATGTGTCATGTGCGATCTATATTTTATGTGTCATGTGTGATTTATATTTTATATGACATGTGCGATCTATATTTTGTGTGTCCTGTGTGATCTATATTTTATGTGTCCTCTGCGATCTATATTTTATGTGACATGTGTGATCTATATTTTATGTGTCCTGTGTGATCTATATTTGGTGTGTCATGTGCGATCTATATTTTATGTGTCCTGTGTGATCTATATTTTGTGTGTCCTGTGCGATCTATATTTTATGTGTCCTATGTGATCTATATTGTGTGTGTCCTGTGCGATTTATATTTTATGTGACATGTGTGATCTATATTTTATGTGTCCTGTGCGATCTATATTTTATGTGACATGTGTAATCTATATTTTATGTGTCATGTGCGATGTATATTTTGTGTGTCATGTGCGATCTATATTTTATGTGTCCTGTGTGATCTATATTTTGTGTGTCCTGTGCGATCTATATTTTATGTGTCCTGTGTGATCTATATTTTATGTGTCCTGTGTGATGTATATTTTATGTGTCCTCTGTGATCTATGTTTTGTGTTTCCTGTGTGATTTATATTTTATGTGTCCTGTGTGATCTATATTTTATGTGTCATGACTGTGTGATCTATATTTTATGTGTCATGTGTGATCTATATTTTGTGAGTCATGTGTGATCTATATTTTATGTGTCATGACTGTGTGATCTATATTTTATGTGTCAAGTGTGATCTATATTTTGTGAGTCATGTGTGATCTATATTTTATGTGTCCTCTATGATCTATGTTTTGTGTGTCCTTTGTGATCTATATTTAATGTGTCATGACTGTGTGATCTATATTTTATGTGTCCTGTGTGATATATATTTTGTGAGTCATGTGTGATCTATATTTTATGTGTCCTCTGTGATGTATATTTTGTGTGTCCTCTGTGATCTATATTTTGTGTGTCCTCTGTGATCTTTGTTTTGTGTGTCCTGTGTGATCTATATTTTATGTGTCCTCTGTGATCTATGTTTTGTGTGTCCTTTGTGATCTATATTTAATGTGTCATGACTGTGTGATCTATATTTTATGTGTCCTGTGTGATATATATTTTGTGAGTCATGTGTGATCTATATTTTATGTGTCCTCTGTGATGTATATTTTGTGTGTCCTCTGTGATCTATATTTTGTGTCTCCTGTGTGATCTATGTTTTGTGTGTCCTCTGTGATCTATATTTTGTGTGTCCTGTGTGATCTATATTTTGTGTGTCTTGTGTGATCTATGTTTTGTTGTCCTCAGTGATCTATATTTTGTATGTCCTCTGTGATCTTTGTTTTGTGTGTCCTTTGTGATCTATATTTAATGTGTCATGACTGTGTGATCTATATTTTATGTGTCATGTGTGATCTTTATTTTGTGAGTCCTGTGTGATCTATATTTTGTGTGTCTTGTGTGATCTATGTTTTGTTGTCCTGTGTGATCTATATTTTGTGTGTCCTCTGTGATCTTTGTTTTATGTGTCCTGTGTGATCTATATTTTGTGTGTCTTGTGTGATCTAAATTTTGTGTGATCTATGTTAAGTTGTGCTGTGTGACCTATATTTTGACCTCCTGTTTGATCTATATTTTGTGTGTCCTGTATGATCTATGTTTTGTGTGTCCTGTTTGATCTATGTTTAAATAATATAATCACCGGAAACCCATTTAGGAAACTCATTCCAGAATACACCAAAACGAAATGGAAATACAAGTTTAAGAAGGCTGCTTATAGCAGTGAGCTGTCAGATTACAGTTTTCAAAAACAGTTTAAATATCATCAGATTGAATTTCGAAGTAGGGTCATTACAACCGCTCCTGATCGTTGGTAAACCATGGGTTATAAAAATGCCCTAAATTTCATCTTTTTGAGCTGTTCGGGTCAAGGTCATGTATCTTTCGGGAATTTTTTATTTAGCCAAAATTCAGTATGATCCAGTAGCCTTATTTCAAAAGAATAACCCAATTTGTTTTTTGTAGAGTCACAGAGATACCGTGTGCTTTAAATGAAATGAATCCTAATTTAAGGACCGGTTCCACCGAAAGAACTTTGCTGGAGCGGTGAAGAAAAGTTTTGAGCTGCACAACATATTGCGAGCGGTGAGGAGCGGAAAATTTTCCGCACCGGCAAAGTTCACCATCGCTCAAACAACGCCCAGTCAAAGTTTGGCACCGCTACACGAAAGTTCGTGGACGCTTTGTTCCGCTAGACCAACGCCGAAATCTTGAACGCTGGACCACCGCTGCTTCACCAGCTTTGTCCGGGCTGTGGTTAAACGTTGCAAAAACTTTGGTAGAGTGGTTATCAGCGTTTTACGAGCGGACACGGGATTGCTGGAACGGTGTCGGGCGTGAAACAGTGATCCATTGCGGTGATAAACCTCGGCTTGGCTTTGGTGTGGAGGTGTCTGAGCGGGACCAGAATTTGGCTATAAATACGAGGAGAAGTGGACTAGGAGCCCATTTGAAATTGAGCTGCCGTTGAGTGCAGACCTCATTTACATCGACTTTGCTCAAAGTTGCAGTAAAACTGTACTACCATAGATGCTGAGAGACTTTCTGTGATTGGTGCACTAGTCCAGCAGCAGAATCAGAACCTCCTCAGATTTAACAAGCTGTTGACAGAAGAAGAAACAGAAAAAGGAGAGGCAGAGGTGTGTGGGTCAGACAGTGGATACTGAGAAGGTCTGAAAATGACTGTATGACAAGCTGGTGGTGGAGCTGAGGAATGAGGATCCACGAGTCTTCCAGCACTTTGTGAGGATGCCACCAGCCATATTTGATGAAGTTGTTATCAGAACTTCTTTCAAAGCGATCCGTTCATCTCCGTAGTCAAAAGCGGTATGCCGCTAAACCAACTGTAAACCCCCGCCGAGTCAACGCCCGCATGCCCAGACCACCGCTCTATCAACGCTCGCGTCACCGCTAAACTAACGCTCCGTAACGTTAAGCAACGCCGGCTTCAGTGGTGCACCGCTGTTTCCGACTTTTTCCATTTTGTGCGTGGTGACGAGCGTTGTCGAAATTCGGTCCCCTCTCCCTACCGTTCAAGGAACGCTCCAACAAAGTTCGGGTGGTGTGACCGGACCTTTAACTTCTTGTGATATTTTTTTAAACCTATTGTGTTTGGCTTGTTGATGAAATATCAAAGCCAAAATGGCAGTGAATTTAAAATCAATTCTCATTCAATAATTTCAGACTTAGTTGACACCATGGACAACTTCTATTCTTTTTAAGGTTAGTTGGTTAAAAATCGACAAAGGTCATTATGTTTATGAGTATACTAAAAAGCACTGATGAGAATATTTGACAAACTATTGAACTAACGATCAAACAGGCAATTTTACCGTTATGATAATGTTATTTTATTACATTATAAAATAGCTATTAAAAAGGTACATTCGGCTTTTACAGTGTACATACGGGAGCAGTTTAATCGGTTTATGAAAATTTCTTTCAAAAGATAATTTATCATTAGAATTTCATTTTAAAAACTCTTGTAAGTCAAGTTATACAAACGTAGGGTATCGGCATGGTTTAATTGATTGAACTAACAAAGCCTTTATCCATAAACTAATATGTTTAAAAGGTTTTAATATCATCACTATATATAGCATAATAAAACTCTGTCAGGGTATTTAAGAGTACTTAATTGATGTTTCAACGTAAACAATACGTACATTTATTACATGAATAATGGATATTTTAATTGATATATGACACTGTATTAACATGCAATGATATAACATCCATGGGGCAATTGGATGATTGAGCGGTTAAATAAAACATTTTTGTGATTAAGGTTAAATAAGTTATAAACACAATAACTGATACAATCATTTCGTTTCAAAAGAGGGTTAAACATCAACATGTTATTATCTCTTAAAAGCCGATTGATTGAATTCGCTCGATTAATTTCATGTATTAAGAAGGCGAATAAAGACTAGTAATATTTACAATTTGAATAGAATACAGACTGCTCTTTTCATAGGAAGAAAAGCAAATAAAAAATTATAAAATTTTGATAGGTTTGCATAATAAAAACTCGCTTAGCTATTTCAGCCAACATTTAAAATGAGCTAGTGGTTTTAAGTGGAGACAAACAATTTAAAACTTTAAAGAATATACAGTGTCAATCATGTCTTCAAGTAAGAGGCCGGCGAAAAAACAACAACAGGACCGAAAGAAGAAACAGGGAAAAGATGGTACGTACGCAACAATTATTTAACATTTATAACTTTTTTTATTTTTTTTTTTAAATTTAAATACATTTCATTGCTTATTTTTTGCTTATAAAAGTATAATTCATGAACTAAAATATCAATAATATTTTAAGGTATTGAATACCACTGTTGTATTAGCAGATGCTACTAGAACTGCAAGGACATGAATAATTAAAACAAGTCTGTACTTTTAATTATTCATTACCCTCATGTCAAAATTTCTTATGAGAAAAATAGTCTCCACAACTACTTAAAGCTTTAAACATGTCCTCGGGGAATTTCACATAACTATGATTTTTTTTCTTGTTTGTCTGTTTTATTTATCATAAATATATAGGTCACTATCAAAGACCCATAACTCTAACAATGGTTTGGACTGATTGAAAGCCTTTAGTGAACATAACAAAAATACGTCTCGGGCATCGATTTTGAACGAATCTTCCCTTTGAGAATTCCTTCATAATCCTTGCTCGTGGTTCACTATTAAACACTTAGAATAGTCCAGAGTGCCCTCCTACTGGCAACACTAGTCTTGTCATATGATAGTTATATTAGATGAATATCTGATGGAACAATGAACATTTATTTTCAGGTATTGACGAAATATTTGAAAAGATGGATTTAAACCATGATGGTCGAATTTCGGTATACGAGCTCACCAAGGCAGCTCGACTACTTGGTTTGAACCCGACCGCCGAAGATGCTGAGCAAATGATAAAGGATTGTAACCCGTCTCGTAAGACATGATTTGTTGTAGTGTAGTGAGATATAGCAAGTGTTACATTAAACTAACTAAATACGTCTGGAAGATGGGCTCTTTCTTCATAAAAATAATAGAATATTAATTATTGGGCTTAAATCGGTAGACAAAATCGTCGCCATTGTGAGATCTAAAGACTCCGTAAACAAACAATAGTAACGATTTCACGTATGCACATGCTTTTAATCGCGTTTAAAGTACATGTATCTTTTATTGTAGTATTGTTTTTTTTTTTCCTTTTTACAAAATGGCTTGATATTTTTACGTAATCTGTACATTAATTATTATTGATTAATGAGTTATAATTGTAAATCACGCTTCCCTACACATGTATTTTACATTAACATCCGGAACCACTGGTCGGTTATCAATATTTTGATTACATTATCTTGATTAAGAAAGCGCTTTATTTCTTTGCAGAGAAGGGCTATGTGAATAAGACTGAGTTTAGGAAATTATTCAATGACCGACAAGCTGATATAGACGCACAAATCCAAGAAATTGTTAAAGCTTTCCAGGTGTTTGACAAAGACAATAGGTAAATATCAAACATTTATATTATTTAGTCAGGAGAATTGGACAACGGGTAAACTTTTAATCATTAAAAATATTTTGTCAATCGATATGTGAAAGAAATTGTGATGTGGGGTAATAAATGATATATACAATGCGTAAATTTCGCTTTTAAACAGACTTTATATAGAAAGCAAGTTTTATTGAAAACAAGATTATTTAAGTAATTACAAAAGCTTTTACCGTTTTGTTTATTTGTTTTGTATTTCTCTAAATATAATTTAATAGAATTTTGCTATGAAACATTTTCTACTTTATTGCCTTAGTCACAAGCCTTTTACAAATAAAAAATTGATTGAGAATTTAAAAGGAAAAGATATAAATTATCATTAGAAAACGAAATTCAATCACACTTTCATTTAAATATATAAAGTATGTCATTATTTGTAAGTTTCTCTATGATTTATGCATTCGACAATGATGATTTATTTCCATTTTTTACTATTCTCGAAGTAAATATAGACGCAATGACTGATAGAAGTTAAAGATATTTGATATTTTAATTCGTGCGATTTATTTTGTCTCTTTTTTCAATTAGCGCTCATGTAAATGGGTACTACTGGTTAAACTTACATTTTGGTTCCAATACATTAATTTAGCCTATAGTGTGCAAAATCATAGTCCAAAATAACGTAACATTAATTTTAAGCTTTAAAATAGTCGATTTTCATTTTGTTCCTCTACTCGATTGATTTCAATGTCTTGTAGAGAAATCTATGTTAGAGATGTTGTTTTTGATTTTCAGTGGAACTATATCTGCGGATGAAATTCGCGAAGTTTTGAGAAAATCTGGAGAAGACGTGGATGAAGCAGAAATTGAAGAGATGTTAAAACTGGTCGATGTTGATGGTGATGGTAATATATCAATAGAAGGTGCGTATATAGAACATATTGAATGAGGGTAAATTAATACTAAAATTATTGGACGAGATGAATAAAATAATAAGATGTGAGCCTCTTCTTATCTGCAGTTTATATAAATACTTCCTGCCCTTCTCTTTTAACCTTGAATAATGTCTTCTTAGCAAATCCTTAGAAAGGCATGGACATTTACTATTTAACATCATGTTTTAAATTTCGGTAGAAAATGCATACAGCCATGTATTTAACAATGTACTGTCCCTTCCTCTTGAATAGTGAGATAATTTAACTTAGGATATACGAATGATTAACTTGATCAGTTTGTCCGTTCGTTCTTGCTCTCACAAACCTGCTTAGTACATGTACTCGGCGTAAAGTTTTACTTGATTTCGAACCAGATAAATGTAACACGGACTGCATACTACTATTTAATATATCGTTTCATTTCTGAGTATGCAATTATTTTGAACCATTTTACTGATTTTCTTTGTGTTTAAATACAGGGTGTCATAAAAAAGGGCTTTAGAAACGTTTTAAATACCTTATATGATTTTATTAATGTTTTCTTTGATCTTGCAGAGTTTGCCTGCGTCATGTGCGATTTAAACTAGGTATGACGGGCGATGAAAATCTGAAATGCGATCATTATAGACAACTCATTATATTTGCTCGTTTAAATGTGTTCTGAAATCAGAAACAGTTGTTTGATATATTTAGATGTTTGCTCCAACAACACAACTTAAACGACATTATGCCTCAGAAAAGAAAAGTAGCACTGAATGTGAAATTATCTGTCATAAAAGAAGCAAAATGTAGACAAAGTACCATTTTAATTGACTTCAGTACAATTACTAAATCACTAACTAAAAAGCAACAGAAGAAAAAGATGGTAATTGGCCGATGAGGATTAGGAAACTATAAGTGCACAAGAAATAAAAGGTTTTTGAGAAATAAAAATTAAAGTATACCTGACCTATTTTAATATTTAAAAGATGATTTTTCTTCGTTTATTATAACACTACGATTAGAGAATTTAGATAAACTGGGGATATAGACTTGAAGATGCCAAACGGATGGAGTAATGTGAAAATGTTCAAACATTTACTCTTTTATCAAATGTTAGTGAAGATGAGGTTACGTGTGACGTAATAAATTAATAGATGAATGTATGGAGACAATTCAAGTTTTCCGTCTTTAGATACAGGACGTATTTTCGTCGATTGGTATGAAAATAAATATTTCACAAGTGGTGGTAGCCACAAGAATAATGTGATGTACAAGATAAAAATAAATCCTATATTTAAAACAGTTCGTGTAAACATTTTCTATTTATTATATACCCTTACAATTCGAAACAAAAATCCAGAAGAAAGTAGTCCGGCAAGATACAAATGTACCAGTGAAAGTATGGATAATATATTTTACTGAAGGGAAAAATAAAGTTTTACAGTAAATGTTTAGACAATAAATTCACCATTTGTTGTGTAGGTGATTTCGAAATTTAGAATGGAGGTCATAAATGATAAAAATGATATTTAAAGAGTAAATTATAACTACATGCCATGTATAAATGATATATGTACACATATTCAGCATGTTCTTTTCTCACCATTCTTTATGTTATTCATTTCAAGTTTAAACTAACGTTTTATAAATTCTTATGTAAATAAAGTGTTGTGCCCTTTTAGTTTTGTTGCATTTTTTGTTTGTTTTGCACATAACGAAGGTTTCGGGAGACATCCAATGCATTATTGTGAATATATACTTTGTATTGCCCCTTAGCATGTTTGCTTTTAATAACAGTGCATATTTTGTGGAAAGAATCTTTTCACAGTTTCTGAAAACATCAATCTATGATCTATTTCTTATCAATATGTTTAAATATTTTTTTTTGAAAAGAAATAAACGATAATAATTTTAATGAATTCAAAATCGAAAGATCTGTTTACATTACATGATGAAGTTTTCAAACCACTTTTACATTATACTTGATTTATTATAATAAACAGAAGAAAATGCGTATGAAGTAGACGCTAATAAAGAATTTAATTGTTTATTTTGAAGCGTGAATATCTAATGAATTACTTTGGAAAAATACAAACACACCATGAGAGTATGTCTGTTTGTACAGACAGTTTGTACGATTAATACCTTCATTAGAACATATTAAGTTTCAATATCATTTAAACCATTTCCATGTTATATTTATTAAATAAAATTGTCCATCTTACAATCGAGATATAACAATTCATCATTTTTAGGGAAAATTGCATTTAAAAAGATTTTGATTTCTTTATATGATTACTACCCTTTAAAGCTGGTTTATCAAATTTTAGCTTATAGTAAGGTAAATATTTATTAGAAAAGTAAAATTTCTATCAAACTTTTAAGAGTTATACTTTTCTAGTGAACAAAAACTTTTGAATATTGAACCAGATAAATGTACAACCGACTGCATACTATTATCGTATATATATCGTTTTATTTCTGAGTAAAGAAATTAACCCATATTTATACCCCAACCACAAAATGTGGGGGGGGGGGGCTATAATGGATTCGCTTTGTCCCGTCGGTCGGTCGGTCCGTCCGTCCTTTGTGTCCGCTCTATAACTCCTATACAAATTGAAGGATTTTCTTCAAACTTTGCTCGAATGTTCACCTCAACAAGGGGATGTGCAGAACCCATGTTGCCCATGTGTCAGCTCAAGGTCAAGGTCACAATTGAAGGTCAAATATCAAACAATCAAATATTAGACAGTATGTCGTGTCCGCTCTGTAAGTCCTACACTCTTCAATATTGGCTCAAATGTTCACCTCAACAAAGTTATATGCAGATTTAATGTTGCCCTTTTAAGGTCAAGGTCACACTTGAAGGTCAAAAATTGACTAAGCAAATATTTTTAAATTTTAACATGTATTTAAATATTTCTTAAACTAGAAAAGGTAATTGCTTGAAATATATATGAAGTGTCACAATTATGATATGCAGGTCAAGTTTCATAACTCTGTATTGCATTTTGACAAAGTTATGTCCCTTTTTAAGTCTTCAAATTTACATACAATCAAATATAAGACAATATGTCGTGTCCGCTCTATAAATCCTATACTAACGGAAGAAGCTTCTTCAAACTTTACTTAAATGTTCACCTCAACAAGGTTATGTGCAGAACCCATGTTACTTTTGTGCCGTTTTAAGGTCAAGGTCACACTTGAAGGTCAAAAATTGACTTAGAAAATGTTCTTAAATTTTAACATGTACTTGAATATTTCTGAAACTAGCGCAGGTATTTGCTTAAACTTAAAAGATATATGAGGTGTACCTAGTAAGATATGCAGGTCAAGTTTCATAACTCTGTATTGCATTTTGACAAAGTTATGCCCCTTTTTAAGTCTTTAAATTTACATACAATCAATACTAGACAAAATGTCGTGTCCGCTCTATAAATTCTATACTAATGGAAGGATTTTCTTCAAACTTGACTCAAATGTTCACTCCAACTGGGCAATGTGCAGAACCCATCTTACCCTTGTGCCAGCTTAAGGTCAGGGCCACACTTTAAAAAAATTTTAAAAAAAGACTTAGAAAATGTTCTGAAATTTTAACATGTACTTGAATATTTCTAAAACTAGAGCAGATAATCATTTGAAACTTCAAATATATACGAAGTGTCTCAAGTAAGATATGCAGGTCAAGAGGTCAAGTTTCATTACTAACAAAAAGTGGGGGGGGGGTAACTTTGTATTGTATTTTGACAAAGGTAAGTCCATTTTTATGTCTTTAAATTTATTTACTATAATAACACATTTGTGTCCGGACTGAAACTTTGTCATGCATCGAAATTTTTTGAAATAACTAGGCATAAATGTCTACCACATCAAGCATCGTCGGAACCCACGGTACACATTCCGTATACGTATACTACATTTGATACATGTATACGGTAAATAGCCTGGGTTACCGAGGATGACATCAAGACGATGTGTCCCGTCCAAAAATCACGTCCCTACTTCAAAGGTCAAGGTCACACTTCTATTTTGTGGTTCACGTTATCATAATTTGAGTTTATAGGCTCACACATTCGTGTCCGGACTGTAACTTTGTCACGCATCGAAGGATTTTAAAAGATGACATGTTGCGTCCAAGACCCATGTCCCTACCTTCAAGGTCAAGGTCACACTTAAAGTTTGAAGGTATTCATTCTCTGAAGAAGAGTTTGAAGATACACTTTCATGTCCGGACTGTAATTTTGTCATGCATGGAAGGATTTTGAAATAAATAGGCACCAAAGTCTACCACACCAAGACATTATGGAGGGCGTTCGTTGCCAAAATTCCAGACATGTAAAGTGTTCCTTTTTAAAATGACTTTTGAAAATGCGAACTTGTATGCCTACCATTTTTATTGTAAACCTCTTAATTCAATCTTTTATTTGAAGGTTACCGTCTTTATATAACAAGTTTACATATATATCGTAACAACTGACCTAACATCTAAAACGACAACAAATTTACAAGTTCGTATCTTCCATTGCATGCAATACATATGCATGTTTGCACACTTATAGATCTGAAATATAAAAATGAAACGTAAAACTCGAATACGGAAAATAGAGTTTACGAAAACGTGTTACCAGTTGTAGAACTACAAGAGTACGTTAACACAGTAACATGTTTAAAATGACAAAAGTAGATTCACAAAGTTAAACGATTTTAAGTCAAGCATAACGCCCCGCCCCTCTCGGAGTATTTACGAACTTCTATTGCGGACAGGTATAAAACGGCGCCTCTCCCATATTTTTAAATAAAACTGAAGGACAACATACGTCATTTTTCATAAAATATATGTTACATTTGTAACAAAAGTTTTGTCAGTAGCAACATCACTTGAAAATTGCTGATTTTATCATTTATGATGAAGATAACTTATGCATTACCTTATTTTTAACATCGTGTTTTTATCAGTTACAAATTATTTATCATTTTAGTGATTAGCCTGTCCGTGCTCTGCCTAGTGCCCTGTCCTGTGTTTTGTTTTGGGTCCGCCTTGGCTTCTTGCCACTTGTTCTTGTTGCTGGGTCATGTGGGGTTGCGTTCATTGAGCGCCGCCTTTCCTTGTTGATCTTGTTTATCATATATTCCTGAGAAACATCGGCGATGGGAAACAATGACCAACTTCAAGGGATTAATTTTATTAATAATGTAAAAAACCACCCAATATTCTTATTGGTATCATTGAAAAATGTATTAGCACAAATTTCATTTTCAACAAAAACTATGCAAGTATATTTTAAAGCGGCCACCGAGATTTCCTTTCCGAAATCAAGAAAATACTTATCCGTAGCACATATGTACAATCTTTAATAAGGTATTTTCAGTATGAATAAAAACTTTTTGCACTTGTTCATTATCCCTCATGTACAGACTCAATCAAACCGAGTCTGCAATTCTTATGTAATTTTGTAGTGATTAATGCTTCCGAGGGATCACTTTGTTTCCAGATTTTTATACTTCACAACAGCAGGTTTCAAGTGCCGTGAGGCAGCTGTAAAAAGTTGCCCCGTACTTCACTTCAGTGTTGTTATATTTTTCTGGTCTTTCGGGATCATTGATGCCAGCGCTATTAAGTGTTGAGAATTGAGTACCGTTCAAGCCGGTGCTAGGGGGCGTGAGGCATGTTGCACTTGTTCATTATCCCTCATGTCCAGACTCAATCAAACCGAATCTGCAATTCTTATGTAATTTTGTTGTGATTAATGCTTCCGAGGGATCACCTTGTTTCCAGATTTTTAATATACTTGTTCAAAACTTATGGTCTTAACTTCATTCAATATTTATTTTCCTTTTTGAATAAAGTATCTAAAGGAAGCGACGTTATTTTTTTCCGAATATATGAGTGTGGATTTAAGAGAGAAAAAACAACGATAAGTTAGAAACAATTTTTTTAATACTTCTACGTAATTAATTTTCATTTTTAAGGCATCACTAGAAAGTTCATTAAGGATTCTTAAGCACTATTAAGTGTTGAGAATTGAGTACCGCTCAATCCGGTGCTAGGGGGCGTGAGGGATGTTGCACTTATTCATTATCTTTCATGTACAGACTCAATCAAACCGAGTCTGCAATTCTTATGTAATTTTGTTGTGATTAATGCTTCCGAGGGATCACTTTGTTTCCAGAATGTTTTACTTGAGTCTACAATTATCAACGCCGCCTTTCCTTGATGATCTTGTTTATCATATTCTAAAATTATCAAAATTGACCAAGAAATAAAAAAAGTAAGTAGGGGGCGCCATGTTTCTCTTACTGAATTTCAGAGTGTGTTTTGTTTTTTTTACTTGGGGATCATATGCCGTTTTTCATGGTATGGCACTTACGTGTCACATTGAAGGTTCCATGATAATCACCATATTAACACATCTGCGGATGTTTCAAAATTCAAAATTGTACCAGTTCATGTTGAATTTTGCTTAAGCCGGTGCTAGGGGGCGTGGACGATAACTTGCTCTTTCCATTACCGTCCATGAGCAGGCTCAATCAAACCGGCCTGCAACATTCTCAATTTTGTCGTTTTGAGCGTTCTTTAGGGATTCTTATTTTCTCTATTTTACAGAAAATAACATGATAAACTTTTTAACGAAAAGTTAATTCATTTTGATTTAATTCCTTTTTATTTTGAGGCATTATATAATTATATATCATAAATCGTATTAATCACACTTTTATTTCAATCCAAAATTATCAAAATATATTACGAAATAAAAAAAAAGTTTGGAGGGAACGCCGTGTTTTTCTTACCAATTCGAGAGTGTTATTTTCAGACTAAAAAAACCCAAAAAAAATCAATACATCTATTTAATTCATTTTTATTTCCGAGGCACTCATAGAAAGCTAATGGAGTAATCTTTCATTTGATACAAATTATATTGGACTTTTTATAGAAATAAAAAAAGTTAGAATGGACGCCGTGTTTTCCTTCACTTTATTGAGAAATAGGAGAGAGGCGACGGGTATTATACCTGTCCGTACATTTCCGTGATAGAAAATCGTAAGTACTCAGAGAGGGGCGGGGCGTCATGCATGACTTAAAATCTTTTAACTTTGTGAATCTACTTTTGTCATTTTAAACATGTAACTGTGTAAATGTACTGTTGTAGTTCTACGACTGGAAACACGTTTTATTAAATTATATTTTCTGCATTCGAGTTTTACATTTCATTTGTGTTTTTCAGGTACATATATAAATCTACAAGTGTGTAAACATGCTTATGTATTATATGCAATGGTAGATACGAACTTGTAAATGTGTGTTAGGTCAGTTGTTAAGATTTACATGTAAAATTGTTATTTAAAAGCGGGTGCCTTCAATTAAAAGATTGGATTAAGAGGCATATCATTTGCTGTGCACGAATGCAATCAAAAATGCTAGACATACATGTTCGCATTTTCAAAAGTAGTTTTCAAAAGGAACACATTACATGTCTGGAATTTTGGCAACGATCGCCCTCCATAAGACATTACCTGGCCACATGACTAATTGGTTGCCAATATGGGGAATACATGTTTACAAACATATCTTGTTTCTTAAATTTCTGATTCTTTTTTTTCAGCTCCCTACTCATTACTCCCAAAAAACCGTTTAGCCTATTTTATGCATGGAGTTTAAATGTATAAAATATATTTAAAAAAATACAGAATAATACAGATTTAGATAGGCGTACGAATATTGCTTGCATTTTGTGTTTCTGACATACTTAGAGTTATTTATGTTGCTGGGTTAGATTGCAAGCAGTAATGCTAGTAGTGCGCGGACGTTTCAACAAACTGGGCATTTTATAACGTTCATCCAAGATTTTCTATGAAAGTTACATAATCAATCACTAGAAAAAAAATGATGCACTTAGTCTAACACAAGATGAGTCCCTGTGTACTAATAACAAAACAAGTGATGGCAGTGTTATTCCCTTTGTTGTTGAGTATAAACCAACTTTACCTAATATTGGTATTATCATTAAAAGTATTGGGATTTACTTAAACTTTCAAGTAAATGTTCAGTGCAGAAGCTTCATGAAAGTAAACCTTTGGTTGCATTTAAAAGACCGAAAAATCTAAAAGACATTTTTGTTAATTCTAATGTTAGGTCTAATAACAAAAATGCGAAAATGTTCATCCAGGAAAATGTTATATATCTTGTCCCGTGTGATAAATGTAAAGATCTTCTCCGAAGGCACACGGCAGGTCAAGGTCAAGTCACCTTAAGTACCAGAGATGATTGGTTGACCTATCGTGACTAACTCTGGAGGGTTGGCGATAACGAAGGCCGTTTTTGTTATCGTCGGTCAGGAAGTTGATGCCTTGACAGTATTGTCGTCTCCTTTACCACCACTGAATGAAGAACGGGCTACCAGAAAATTCAGCATGAAAAAGACATCCCGGATGTGACTACCGTAGTGGACCGGCAAGGATGCTATAATCTCGGACATATGGTTATTCCGGCGCCGAGTATAAACAAACTTAAAAACACACATTATAAAGAGCAACATGTGAGTCAAACGTAGCAACAAGTGTCTAAACGCATAATTGCCATAATTATGTTTGATATCAAGAACTTTCAGATCCGTTATTTTTTACCAATGTCGCTACACACTTTAAAAAAAGCAATCATTGTATTAAGGATTTTAAATCTATGCCTATAGAGATTGTCTCCGATGGTATGCATTGGAACGCTTATTACAAGAATCATACTGGATTCACAAGCTTAACACATTATCTCCTAATGGTATGAATGCAAACGTATGTATAACTATGTCATCTTTCAAGCATATTAGTGGACTGGTATACATATACATGTAGAATGTTTTTTCTCATATCAAGGTTTTATTATTATTATTAATTATGATATTTTTTAATCACATGTGCAGATCCATATTCTATGTGTAATTCATTGTGTATTGCTGTATTTATGTTCATTAAAGATTCTGCATTTATTTGACAAAGTTTTTTTTTTCGTGTTAACGTCACGTTCTGTTAAGCGTATAGTTAAACGGACGTTGCGTCATTTGTAAACGTCAATTTTTTTTCTGAAGAATACTAAACGTCGTCGAAAGCTAATGAAAAGCCTTTGTTTTCATTGAACTGATTATATAATCAATCACTCAATCAATCACTCAATCAATCAACAAACGAATGCATGAATGAACGAACGCACGCACACACGAACGAACGAACGAAAAACGAGCGAAAAAACGTATAAACGAACGAACAAGTCAGCCATTAGGATATAATATGCTGCACAGTAAGCTCTTACAACTTTTCTATAGAGGTTAAAGGGAAATAACTGATCAGAAGTGAAATCGTCCCCCTTGATAAGGTAATGTCAATGTGACGCAATTCCACGGCTAATATTAAAATATTTCGTTCATTTGTATTTGTTCAAGCATTTAAACAAAGCAGATAAAGAAACGCACAGTTTTCATTATATACAAGTAATTCATCAGCACATAGTCGTTTCTAATCCAGCAGCACAATCCTACCCATATCCTACGAAGAGGTTAAAGGGAGGGGAGTAAGCTAAAAGTAGCACTGGTCATGTGAACTAAAATGTATACGATGTACATGTTATTAGTTACAGAGATTTGACGTGTTCTATTGTACAGTATGAACAAATATAAGCTAAATGTATGATATAAAATAAAACCCGAGCATTTTTACACAGATAAATAACGAATTGATAACAGTTCTTTTATTTTAGGAAGAAAGGAAATTATTCTTCAACTCACTGCAGCTGTACTAGATTATATACGTCAAAATTATCCCAAGAAATTTATGGTGGCTCATTTGATACACTGTGTGTTGCGTTGTCTATAGCGACAACACAACCTATTTCGTTATCGCCTTTTCGTCTTGTCGCTAGCCAAACGGCGCGTTGTCGCACTGTCGTCTTGTCGTCCTGTCTCTAGCAGAGCACGCCAAACGGCACGTTGTCGTGCGGCGCGATGTCGCCCTGTCGCTTGGCTTATAAGCCAATCCTTTGATTTGAACCGAGCGACAATGTGACGTCGCGACAACACGCCGCACGACAACGCGCCGTTTGGCGTGCATCGTTAGCGACAGGACGACAAAAGTCCGACAATGCGCCGTTTGGCGCTTTGTCGTCTTGTCGCTAGCGCCAATACGACGCACAAAAGCGTTCCAAATCAGCCACCATAGAAATTGGACGTTACAAACGTGCAACATAGATTCATCCCAAGTTTGCAGTTTATGTACGTGTATACGCTTTGATCCAAAAACAAATAACTCGTGTCGATTACATCCCTACGCATTTGAACACAAACCTTGCATTATCCTACAAGAATACATGTACAATTGATATTTATTTTCTTAACTTTCCTGATAATATTTAAATATGGTTAATTTTTATTTTAATGTGTCTAACATAGGCCGTACTATTCGTTTTGTCTTTCATCTAATATAAAACGTTATTCATTTTATTACCTGTAATTACTATTTCAAAACAAATTTCCTATATATTTGTTTTTTCGCTTTTCACAAAAATAAATCAATATAAAATAAAATAAACCAAATGAAGAAAAAACTGTAAAAGTAAATCAGCTGAATTCTAAATATAGCGCATAATGTTAATAATATTATTGTAAAACTACGTATATGATTATTCATCGTTTGATTTGGAAATACCCGATATTGATTTTGAACGCACATACGTGAACGTATATATATTGAATATCGATTTGACCCTGATATCTTGTTTACAATATTATGATTTTTAAAACACGTTCAAACATATTTTTACTTTATTTGTGAGTGACATAAATTAAACAGATAAGGATAAACAAGCGGAATACATTTAATAGTGTCTTAAGGTGTTAATGAAACGCAGTTAAGATAGTTAATGGTGTTTATATCTTTTCAACTTTATTTTGTTTAAAGAAAGAGCTTAAATATGTTTCCTTGGTTAAAAAAATAAAAGAAAGAAACGATGTCAACGAAACAACACTCAAAGAGCAGGTAATGTTACATCTCATAATTTTACAACGTCGTAAATTCATAAACTTATAAAATCATTGTACTATGTGAATTACAAAATACTGTTGAAAATCGTATTACATATATCATGTACAATAACTGATATAAAAATCACAAAGTCTTTTTAAGGGAAAACTTTGATTGAGCCGAAGTTTACATGATTCGCTGTAAGGTCGTAAAATAGCTAACTTAAATAATCTTGGTCATCTTTCATTCTGGATAAATCCATTCATCATTTTAGGTACAATTTCAAAACAAGTACCGACTGACTAACGAACAATGTAGACAATGATCAGACTCCTTACATTTCGGAAGACTTTCCCTTTAATTATGTGTATTGTATGAATTTAGAAAAAAAGTAGTCCGGCAACGTACTAGTTAAAATACGGAAAATATGTTTCATTGCAGTTAAAATATTTTTACAGTGCAAACACGAAAAATTAAAATTGCATTTCTATAAGTATACAATATATAAATTACACAGTCATGGGTATTTTGGTAACAGTAAAATTTCATCCCGATTTCATTCATACTGTTTCCCGATGCGTTAGCAATAACTTTGATGATTTTAGACCATGTGACCAGATTTTATACCATTAAAAATACTGTTACCCTGTAACAGTACAAATTTCTTAGTCACGTACGTGGTACACTTGCATTAACAGTATGAATAACTCCCAGTGGCCTATGGGAAATTAACATTACACAAAAATTGAGGGGTAATAATAATATATTTTTTTTTTGGTAAGAAGAGTTTATTGTACCTGAAAAGCTTTTTTCTGTTGATGTCATGTTATAGTTTCCAATAAAATACTCATCGGCCGATTTCCTGGGCCATTCTTTTAAGCAAAATAATAGTGGTTCAGCATCTTGTTTGAAACTTAAAATACAACTTTGTTTACATTTTGCTACCTTTATGACAAATACTTTCCGAGTCAGTGCTACTTTCTTCAGGTGATGAGTATTCAGCTGCCTTAAAAAGAATTGTTTGAACGATATAAAATGTATCATTTTTTCTGCTAGCTGCTATCCTTTCATTATAATATGGTTGCTTTGATTGCTAAGGACTTTATACTATTTTATTATCTTTTCCCAAGAACATAAAAAATATGTATTTTCTTATTCTAAATGTTTAAATGTTTTAATCTTAGCTGATTTATACTATTTGAAATACAGACTTTAATGAATTTACTTCAAATTTAATACATGTACACATTTAAAGAGTCTTTGTTATTATGTTGAACAAACCAACTTTCTACTTTTTGCCAAATTGAATGAGTGAAATTTACAACTTTAAGATTTAAAGTAATTTAAGTACTTTAACAAAACACGTTTATAATACAATTTGTCTTTCTTAACACGTTGTAAATACCCCCCACTTAGTTTTATGTTACAAGCACTTCACTATGATCAACAAATTCCTTTCTTTGAAAGAAAATTTAGTTTGAAACAGATATGGTTTGAAATCAAGAGTTTTCCAACTGAAAAGAATAAGAATTAAAAAAGATACTCGACTGAAATAAAACTGGTTAACTTGCATAAATTAATTCTTAAATTTCCATGCAAAATCTTAAAGAAATGTTAGCATAGCTTGCATAACAATGACATAATAATTTCTTGTAGGGAAAAAATCTTGACAAAATGGAACACTTTAATGTGTTTTTAAACGAACCTGTTGTGAACTCAATTCCTAACACATCTACACAGTCGATTATTTTTATAAATACTTGAAAAAAAGGTTGGAAAAAATCACAAATGATAAAATTACACATTAGAATAAAACAACAAAACAACACAAAAGTCAAGCCATGTGTATGTCAAGCTAGTCTACCTACAGATTTTATCTATTTTTGAGTCAGTTTATGGATAAAAAACATAAAGACAGGCGTATTTCACCCTAGCCACCCTGCCCCACTCCTGAAAAAATAATCAGTGAAATAATCTGGAAAAGAGAAGATCCATCGAAAACAATGAAAACAAAACAAATATGAGCCGCGTCACGACAAAACCAACATAATGGGTTTGCGACCAGCATGGATCCACCCAGCCTGCGCATCCGCGCAGTCTGATCAGGATCCATCCTGTTCGCTATCAGTTTCTCTACTTGCTATACGGTGGTTTGTTAGCAGGCTGGTCTGGATCCATGCTGGTCGCAAATCCATTATGTTGGTTTTGTCATGACGCGGCTCATATATGGCAAGAACTTGTACTAAAACAGATAATTCTCAAAAGCTTCAAGATATGAAACCTACCTTTACAGTTATACTAGTTAGAAGTTTATCTTGTCATTCAAAAGCACGTGCTTAATTCGTACCAAGCACGTGTCCCCTGGGATACATTACATGCACAATTCAAATTAGTCTGCCATATGTCAACTTTAATTAGTTTAAATACATTCTCCATTTGTTTATGAGCATTTGGATATCTTCACTTAGTATAAAAGGTAAGGCTTTGTATATTTACAGATTATCTAAATTTATTAGTTGTTGAATGTGATTATAGTCTGTCCCATCAAATTTGAACATTCCATTTTTTATTTAATATAATAGTAAAATCATTTAAATTAATGTCATCCTAACCCTGACGTCAATATCTCTAGACATGTTTTTCATTTTTTTCATAAAGTCAGTAATATGGTCAAAATGTTAAAATTATATTTTTCCCCGTTGACTTACGTTGTAACCTGACGTGACGTCCATTTCAAAATGGCGGCGCCCATATAGACGTCATTTAGGGTTCGTCTCACAATTACGGTGAAATGTACTCGTTAATTATAAAAATTTGATTATATTTATTTACTTACTGATCAATAGCTAAATGTTATCATTAAAATGAAAAATGAGAACAAAGTTGGTGTCAAAAAGGCAATTTTACTAGCAAACTATTATTAAAATAATCAAAATCATTTAAAGCTAAAATATCGCTAACCGCTTTATAAATTCTTACACACATCAATTAATAACCATGATAAACTGTCGTATTTTTTAAGATAAAAAAGAACAATGAAGTGATTTGATTAGATAGCTTTCCAATAAAGTGCGTATCTTACCGCAGCATGTCGTAGGGAGCGGGAACACTAGCTAGAATATGATAAACAATATCAACAAGGAAAGGCGGCGTTCAATGAACGTAACCCCCACATGACCCAGCTAGAAGACTATAAAAAATGGTTCTTTGCTAATTAATGTTTAATTTACACAATTCTTTAGTTGTCTGAATTCTGTCCATTAGTATGTATCACTTCTATTCAAAAATAATTAAATTGACCAGGTTCGATGGGATACAAAAATATGTTACCCTTCTTATTTCGGGTGCGATGTCCGTGCGCTAAAACTTTCCGTAGGTTTCAACTTTCACAAAAAATCGCCAACAAATACTACATTATCATGTAAATCTGACAAGAAATATATAGAAAGGAAAACTGATTCACTATATGTTCAGTATTGCTTTGCTTGTTACCACAGTGTCTACTTTAACTAACTCCCTGGCTAATGAGAGAACACAGACTTGCGTTCGAGGAAAATGTTAAATTATAAGAATATAATATCATGCTTTCTAGTTTTAGCAATCAAACGTAGGCCTATACACTTTAAGTTTGTAAATACAAATTTAACTTCCCGTCTCACAATTCAACAAAATGTCAGTGATTTCACTGATTTGATATTATTAAGAATAAGTTTGAATAAATTGAATTGGAGTGTTCAATAAGCGACAATAAGTGTGTTTTTTTTTAGACTCAAAGTGTTACATATAATTATTATGTTAATATGAAGGGGAGATCGAGTCAAAGAGAAACACCGAGTGACTTTCTCAATAATTTTAGCCTTCCTAAAATTTAAAAATATTCAGTGAAAATACAATAGATCTAGCATATTTTTCGCGGGATTAAAATACGGCATATTGTATATTTTGTAGCTAAAATAGTAGGATTTACAGAAGTCATGAAAAACGAGATTATATGTAGGGAAATTATTTCTGAGAAATATGTAAAATAGTTTAAAACATAAAATCAAAGCGAATGTAATATGTAATTAATGGAAGAAGTATTGTACTGTTGTAGATTCATGTCAATAAGTGTGTTTAAAATTATCTAGATGATCTAAATGTTATCAAAAGTTTTATTATTCATATATGAATTGAAGGTGTATTTTTACAGTTAAGTTGCAAAATCTGGGTATACAAAAATTATTTTAAATTTCATCAAGACAAATTCATCTCAACGCTTAAAATTATCTGTTTGAGGTTACATAATGCCTAGCCGCTCTCTGTCAATGCCGCAACTGGAATCGCGAGGCATTTTTGTTACGTCATATATTTCGTAAATTGTTGTTGACGTAATAAAGTTTCGTCTGGAATCCATTTTCAAGAGTAAATAAGCATCGTGATGTTGACAACTAAAATTGATGGGCCGTTCTTGAATTATGGATTTGGAACATAATGAATTATGATGTGTTTCATTTACATATTTCATTTGCTAACCCAGATAACTCCACAAATTGAACAATGTTTTAATAATGAGACGGATTAACAGTTTAAAAAATCTGGATCATCATAAGTGACAAGTGTAGGAGTCATGTCATTTAGGAGTTTCGAAGTAGAAAAAATCGGATCTACGGAACTGGATAGATACTGGCAATGAAGGAATCTTCAGATGGGACGTTTATAAATATCTATTCCGAAATTCATAGGAATTCTATTCAGCTTAAAAGTAAGTGTAATTTCGAGATATTTTATCCATTTGACTCGGTGTTCTTGTTGCTTATTTTTCATTTTTTTTTAAGTTTTTCATCATGCATTGCAACTAAACTGTTACATCTTGTAGATCCAGCTTTGTAAAATAATCATGAAACGACCCCGAGAACCTCATGTATATTTTAGAAACATAACACGTGTTTTCTCCCGTTCATCTTCAAATGAAGAGTACTTCGGCAATGGCTACGGAAAATAAACAACAGAGATTTTCCATAGAGAAATCAAAATTTGCTTTCACAAGAAAAGTAGACATTTTAGAGTAAAATCCTGAAAAATCTCGAGGGTGACTTTTTTTTAGTTTACAAAAATAGTTAAATTTTCATTCAACCTCATTTTGTTAATTCACACCAGGCAAAAGTTCATTTCCATTTTTAATGGGACAGACTATAGTTATGTAATATACTAGAACTGGTGCATGTCTGTAATGTTGACTATCGTTGGATAATCGTTTATATCATTAGTTATAATAACCTGGCAAAATGTTGATTGATGTAACCCTCTTATAACCTTCTTGCAGGCACATATTCTACCCATCAGTAAATATTTTTAAAAGTTTCCTTTGTCCAGATTGGAAGATTTACAAGTTCATTGAAGATGGTTAGGCGTGGTAAAGGTTATATACATTTACGGAACGACCATGCTGTTATTTATTGATAATGTTGAACAGATTTAACATATTTAAGTTTATTTACATCAGTAAACTTGATAGGCGATTACTTACTTTTTTGGCGACTTTATAGAGTATCACTTTTTCATATCTTTTAAAAAAAATATTTATAAGGATGTTTGGCTTTTCATGTTTTATTATTGATATCAGGTTAAAGTTGTTGAATATGCACGCACTTATATACACTGTAATACAATATTTGTGAATAGATCTCTGATTAGGACCCGTTTTTCATTTGAGGTTAATTATGCATTATTGTGATATATGTGGATGTTTGTTAGTATGTATACAATCATCATGTATATGTCGTATTTATCGACTAAATGTAAATAAAATGGCTAGTTATGTTTTCGTTGCAATACGAGTACATGTCTGACCAATTTGCAATGGGACTGTGTATTATGAAACAGTAAATAAAAGTGAACATGTGAACACATTCAACGGCTTTGACATGGATTTAGACGAGGCAATACGCAAATGCCTGGATAATCTATGGTTTTTTTTATACATTTTTATATTAATTAAAAACTGAAATAAAGGCACCATAAATGAAATTTTGCCGAAATATAACCAGAGGAAAACAAATTCCAATAATTCAGATTAACCGAGTATTTTACATCCTGTATTTTTTTACTCGTTGAGTGTCATACATTGGTGTAGGAGTAATATACTATCTATACTTAACTTGAATAAATTTATAAATCTGTATAATGGATTGGTTCTTGAATCATGACGGTTTTCTTCATTATTTTCTTATTCATACTTCAATGAAAGCTAAGAAGATATAATTACAATTTTAGTACGCGCCCTGAAGGTCCCCAGAGAGAAGAGTCAAAGATGTTAGCCAGTGATTCTATATCAACATGTGGTGAACCAGCATTTGCATCTAACATTGACAGGTTTGAAACACTAGAAGAAGTTAGTAGAGCTATAAAACAAGAAGGTGTTGATAATTGTGGTCTCATTTTTGGTGAGTTTTAACTTGTTTTAAAGGAACTCCACTGACATTCAAAGCCTACAAATTGAATTTCTTACATAGACCAGTTATCGCACTCTTAACAGACAGATATGCAAAAGATGATTCATAAATATACTTATTAATCGAATTTTTGTGTTATTCTTATTCCAATTTGAATGAAAAGCGTAGCCAATCCCGCCATGTCAAAAAACTTCAGTGGAGTCCCTTTAAAGCGTATTGAGACAGTTTAGTGTCATGCAGATTTCACTTCAAAGAAAAAGTAAAATAAACATTGTAAGACTATTGGGTAGGTTATAATCCTCTATAATTGCTAAATCTAACATTAACTTGATATAACGTTGCTCGCCATTTTGTTGCAAAATTGTTTGGTCCATTCCTTTTGTATACTTAACATATTTAGAAATAGCTGTTTAATTGATGTAGGTTTATATATACAATATTAAATTAATACACAAAAAAATCGAAATATTGAGAATCAAAAATGACATAATTTCAAACTTGCCATTCTTTTAAAACTGCCAGTATGGGCAATACGACTGACACTGACAGTGAAGTCGACAAGTCGATTTATTGATTTGTATAATAGACGCGCTGTACTTTTTATTAAAGATAATGTAACGAAATATAAAAATATAATTGTATAAACAAATTCTTCTTTTGGTATCCTAACACCAGATTGCAAGTAAATCTAAAGAATGTGTATCTTCATAACATGTAGTTGGTTAGGAATCGAACCAAGGACCTTTAGATCGGTAGTCCGAAATCTATACCAATACAGCACACCTTACAGACGTGTGAAGTTCACAAATATATTGATATATTTGTTAGATACCACTGTTTATCCAATGACCTTTACGAAAGTTAATGAAGTGACGGGTCAATATTGTTGGATAATTAGGCTATTACTATAATAATGTGTATCTTTAATCAATTTTTGTAACCTATTTTTCAGGTATAGATTATACATTAAGCAACAAATTGCAAGGTCAGATAACATTCGGAGGTTCCAGTCTTCATGATATTTCTGATGACAAAGTTAATCCATACCAGGAGGTTGGTAATCGTATTACAAATTACTTTGTTCACGTGTTTGATTATATAATGATTAAAATGCTCAATATTTGTCACTGTAGTGAAAAGGGAGAAATCTATCCCACAGGGATATTACATATTTGCAATTTCTGATTAAAACCAGCCCCTAAATAATGCTGCACCTTAAATAGCACATAAGGTGATATGATAATGGCGACCAAAACGGAGAGACTATACAATGCTCTGTACTACATGTTCATCTTCAAAGTATGAAATAACAACTGAATAATTGTTATATTTTTCTACGGAAGGTCAGTGGGTCTACACAGTTACCGGCTAATTTACCTGAGTTATTCCTCCACGAAACTCGCCATATAACCCCTACAGTGTCGAGCTAACACAACAAGCATATGAGTTTATACATTTAAGATTCCGACAATAACTCTCTTGATATTATTATGCCATGAATCATTTTGAAACCATTTATATTCTGTATCATTTGTTCTTGTTATTTTCCGTTAACAGTTGAGATATCTAACTTAAAGCGGACTAACAGACCCATTGGCTTGGATATGCTAGGCTATTTTTGTATAATATTAATGCGTTACTGTTAATATAAAGGCATATACCACTGTAATATTAAATACTAATTTCTCATATGTTATTCGGTTATATGACAGGTTATATGTATACTTGGTGAGACTCTAGAACCTTTAGATGATGATGGTATAATACCAGCATATGGGT
This sequence comes from Ruditapes philippinarum, assembly GCF_026571515.1. Lineage (NCBI taxonomy): Eukaryota > Metazoa > Mollusca > Bivalvia > Venerida > Veneridae > Ruditapes > Ruditapes philippinarum. The sequence continues at coordinate 95,558 of NW_026855314.1, forward strand.
TCGGTGATAGACGGGTCAAGGATAAAGGCATATTCCCATTGAAGACTGAGGTAATATATATAATCAATTATCACAGTTTTGTTAGCAATTTTAGAATGTATTTCACCTAATCAATTGTTTACTATCACGTTTGAAGTTGTGTTATATGACAAAATATTATATTCTCCTTTAATTAAGTTATTCCCATTTTTTTCATACAAAGATATCCTCCCGTTCACATACAAAGACAGGTGCATAATTTAAGACACACTTTTTACGTGCCCAACTTTCCAAATGAGTTTTAGTTGAGCTGAAAACAAAATGCTCTGTCTAATTGCTAATTGCCCATCCAAATTTTTTGTAAAAATATATCATCTAAATCAAATAAATTATGGCCTTGTGATAAAATATTGCTCCATCATTGGCCGCGCTTTGCGATAATCTCTGAAAATAAAATGCTTTCAGCTTAAATACGTCACAAATAATTCCTTCTAGTTGGCATATACATATATTTATCCAAGGAGCCTTAACAATTAAACCACAGTAGCTATTCCACCATTGAGTTTACTTGTTTGCTGTAGACATATATTGAATCTCTTTCCTGTGAGTGCTGAAACATATGTTGTATTGTCTGTTCGGCAACTTCTTGCACTGGAAGTAATGTTCTCCCATCCCTAACATATGATGTTACTTTCCATTTGACATGACTGTCAATGTTATCATATTAGTGTCCAAAGATATGACGTAGCTTTCAATGATATGGCAGTGCATCCTTTGATATGATACAGTTTCCAACAAAATTACATTATTTCCATTGATAACATGACATCATTTAAGTGATAAAAAGTTGTTTCAAATACTAGTAATTTGACATTGTATACAATTGTTACCAGTTATACGGCATCGTTTCCTTCCTATAACATGAGGTTATTTCCAATACAATGACATTGTATCTATTATTGTGATACGAGGATTTATATTTTACAGGGAGAATGTGATGGTTTTGCCGAAGTGTTAGATGTATATAATGAAGTCACACCATCAATTAAACTTGGAGGACCAACTAACTTTGCTCCGCTTATAAAAGAAGCTATTGATATTGTTAAAAAAGAAAAACAGGTATTTTTAAAATGAAAAAAAAAACAAAAACAAAAAAACCATCAACTACACACAATAATGAAAAACTATCAATATACGTTTTAATTTATGGTATAACAGAACCTGCATTATGGAACAATTTACATTAATTTATATGACAATGTTAAAACAAGCAATGTGCAAGACGGTCTGTTGGTAGCACTCGTATGAGCTACAATTGTTTTTTAAACATTCATTACAATGTTAGATGATGAATATTAAGGCCAAGTTAGATATTTGTTAAATGAAAATAGGGAAAAAAATCCCCTCCCCAATAAAAGTAAGTTCTTTACTGTTAAATTACTAGTAAAACGAGTCAAACTGCACATTAATGATTTTATTTCCCAGCAATTTCAATCTTCAATCTTACAGGTGTCCTCCTTTTGTCCAGATCCGAATGGACTTAACAAATCACTAATGTCAAAATCAAATTCAATGAAGAATATCAAGTCTATTCTTGTTGCGTATATCTCCGTAGTTTATCTTCATTTGATAACATTAATGTTAGATTGTTTATCAAACAGTATATTAATTACGTTTTATTACGTACCATATTTCAGTACCACATTCTAGTGATTGTTGCAGACGGTCAGGTAACTAGCGAGGAGGAGACAATAGATGCTATAGTAACCGCCTCAAACTATCCTCTCTCAATTGTTGTAATAGGTGTAGGTGACGGACCATGGGAAGTTATGCGGGACTTTGATAATAAATTACCTGAGAGAAAGTTTGACAATTTCCAGTTTGTAGAATTTCACAAAACCAAATCAGAAGCAAGAAATCCGCAAGCAGCAATAGCACTTCAGGCCTTGATGGAAATACCTGATCAGTTTAAAGATATTAAAAGACTGAATCTGTTGAATAAATTGTGAATATTAAGATATTCTTCCATATGAGTTTCATACATTAATGAATTGAAAACTTTGTGACATTGAGCAACTGCCACATGCTTGCGATAATTTCTTCTTTTCTAGAGTTTTGTTATAAATCTAGGTTGTGAATTTGTCAAATGTAAATGAGCCGCGTGTAGCATTAGTTGTCCTAATCGTCCATTTCATTTTTTTCTGACCTTTTAAGTTTATCTTTTGTATATCACTCATAGGAAACTGTATGTCTTTTAAAGTAATGTTATCCGGTCATGACAAATTTATCGCAGTAATCACGTGGCCGTTTAATGGCCTTATTTGGGGATCATTTCTAACTGTACAGGGACGAAAATTGCTGGACGCGGCTCATATAAGAATACTCCTAACTTTTATCTTGTTGATGACACTGGTTGTGGCGCCGTTATATGTCGCAACGCCGCTAAATGTCGCACTTGCCGCTAAATGTCGCACCATTGCCGCTCAATGTCGCAACCGCCGCTAAATGTCGCAAAATCATTTGCCGTTAAATGTCGCAATGTTAACGTTCAATGTCGCACGGATTTCCCCTACCGTTAAATGTCGCAACACTATCGTTAAATGTCGCAAGATGTTGAACTCGAGTTTTATTATTGTATTATATCAATTAAATCTGCCTACTCAAGACGAATTATACCTGTTTGAAAACGAGTGATTTTATCATATATGGAAATGCGCTGCAAATTATACAACGATAATACTCATATCATAAATAAATGTTTATTGTTTTGCGTTCGATTTTTACCTGATCTTATACAAGTACATATTGATAAATTAATTATACAATTGTCTACCATTTGTATGAAACTGCAAAATTTACATTGTTATGTAAATACTTTTGTACAAACATGTCTGTAAAATTAGCAAAAGAGACAGCCTAACGGCCAGTCTGAGTTTGCAGAATGATGGCCTAGCAGGCTGAGGAGGCAAATCGTCTCGCAGCCGGAAGAGGCATCCTAAGAGACAACCTGGTATGTGTTAGATAGAATCTGGTACAGAAGTCAACGTAGATAAACAAAATCAGTTTTGAAAGCATAAAACATGTTATTTGCACAAACAGTTTAAATGCTTTTATTATATTTGCGTGTTTTTATTTCCATTTTAACGCCAGAGAGGCAGTGCTCATTCATACTGATTCTTCAATAAATATAAAAAATGTTTACTTTACGCATCTGTTCCATATTTTATTTTGAACAATAAAGTTCTCTTAAAATAAATACTCTATAGTGCCTATGTTTTGTATTTATGGTCATTTGAATTTTACTATGATGTTCTCGACATGCGCGTTAGAACACGATAAGAAATCAAAAAGTTCTAATCAAACTCGTGACAAAAAAACTACGAGCATAAAAGTGGTTACAGATATAATTAATATTGTCGTTACACATGTATAATGTATGTCTTGTGTTGTTTTGTTTTTTTCGAAAATGTCAGATTAAATTTCATTGAAATCGTAACAGATTAAGATTTTCATTACAGCATTAGCAATCATGTGACAATAAAATATAAAAAGCCTGGATTCCCTGGCCAATACGGCTAGCTGTATTCAACCAAATAGCAAGGCCAATATGAACATAATTAATTATTGGTATTCTTATAGAGAATCTATCATAGTATAAAGCGACTTGACGAGTGAAATATTACTTCCCATAATGTCCAAGCGTAAATAGTGTTTGACAAATGGTAAAATGTACTTAATTTTCTGTACGTTTTCTAATTTTGACATCTGCTCACTCAGCTGCCGGCATATAATATGATAATATCTGCTTATCGTGAAATTCGCTCATATCTAACACCCGACCGCAGATCAGCAAACCTGTGAGGAATACTAAATGATCAAGAATACTACACGAATGCTAAATGCAAGATTTCAAAATGGCCCAAAACACTTCACATTTCGAATAAGACCAAGCTTGTCTGTCGATTTTCGTGTTGACCGTGCATTTCATACTGTGCATTTTTTCACGTATTTGCCGTTTCTGTTAAAATGAAATTTTTGCCTTGATATACAATCAATATTTCAAGTTTGAAGTGAATATTTGTGATGGTTTTGGGGAAAAAATATAAAAAGGGAGATAATTAAGCAAAAATGCCTTTCAAGATCTCTCCTTTAGAAATACATTTTACTTTTATATGAAATAAGTATTTTATGTTTAAAGTGAATATGTTTGAACTTTTTTGAGCAATTAGCCGTAACCAAAAGGTTAATCAAGGCGAAAACATAATCGAAAACTTAACCAAAAAAGTTAACCAACGCCGAAAAGAATGAAAAAAATCATTTCTCAAAATCGTTCAATCGGGAGGAAATAAAGTTAGCAGTCATTTGGTCACGGAGGCCCCTCATACCTTTTGATATAATGCAAATATTGTGTTAAATCTGGAGATGACATATCAGTTATAGAGGAAAAACTACAATATAGCCTTAATATGATTATTAAGTGATGTAAAATAAATAATATGCTTTTACACCCTAAAAATCTAAAAGTATGCTGGTAGGTATATAGTAGACAAAAGCTAAAGATTGCAAAAGCAATAAATTTGAAAATTAACGACTCAACTCTTGACAATGTAGAATCACAAAAACTGCTTGGTATTTATGTTGAAAATACACTCAATTGGCACTGTCAGGTAAATGATGTGTGTAAAAAAATTGAACTCTAAAGTTAATTTATTTAGGCGTATAAAGTACTTTTTAAATGAGGAATCTCGTATGCTTTTTTATAATGCATACCTTCTTCCTATTTTTGATTATTGTTGTAATATATGGGGAAAAGAAAACAAAAAATATATATGCCAAATATACAAAATACAAACACGAATTTGCAAAATTATTCTAGACCTTCCAATGAGAAACCAATCAGAAAGTTTATACAAAAGATTAAAAATATTGCCTTTCAAGAAAAGATGTATTTTTCACACCGGTGTCCAAGTATATAAAGCACTGAATAATATGTCCCCTCAATATATCCGAGACTTACTTACCATATCTAATAATCAAAAGTATAATCTAAGAATAATATCTCACGGAAATTTAATTTCGTCTTACAAACCACGTACTAATCATTTTAATGACACATTCCAATTTAATGCCATGGTTATTTGGAATTCCATACCACTGACTATAAGAAGAAAAACAAAATTGTAAATATTTAAGAATAGTTTCAAGAAATACTTATTTAATCAACTTTAGCACGGTCCGTATGTATTAAATATACAAGATACGCTCTTTATATTCATACATGTGTTTTTAGCTCACCTGTCACAAAGTGACAGGGTGAGCTTTTGTGATTGCTTTTCGTCCGGCGTCCGTCGTCCGTCCGTCGTCCGTAAACTTTTACTTTAAATGACATCTTCTCATAAACCACCAAGCCAATTTCATCAAAACTTCACAGGAATGTTCCTTTGGTGGTCACCTTTGAAAATTGTTCAAAGAATTTAATTCCATGCAGAACTCTGGTTGCCATGGCAACCAAAAGAAAAAAACTTTAAATATCTTCTTCTAAAAAACCCAAAGAGCTAGAGCTTAGATATTTGGCATGAAACATCTTCTAGTGAGTGTCTACCAAGTTTGTTCAAATAAAAGCCCTGGGGTCAAAATTGGCCCCGCCCCAGGGGGTCATTGATTTTCCCTATATGCATATAGTAAAAACTTAAAAAATCTTTTTTTAAAGAACCCAAAGAGCTAGAGCTAAGATATTTAGCATGAAACATCCTCTAATGGGTGTCTACCAAGTTTGTTCAAATAAAAGCCCTGGGGTCAAAATTGGCCCCGCCCCAGGGGGTCATTGATTTTCCCTATATGCATATAGTAAAAACTTATAAAATCTTCTTTTAAAGAACCCAAAGAGCTAGAGCTAAGATATTTAGCATGAAACATCCTCTAATGGGTGTCTACCAAGTTTGTTCAAATAAAAGCCCTGGGGACAAAATTGGCCCCGCCCCAGGGGGTCATTGATTTTCCCTATATGCATATAGCAAAAACTTAAAAATCTTCTTTGAAGAAACTCATATAGCTAGAGTTTAGATATTAAGCATGAAGCATCTTCTAGTAAGTGTCAACAAAGATTGTTCAAATAAAAGCCCTTTGGTCAAAACTGGCCCTGTCCCAGGTGTGTCATTGTTTTTAACTATATGTGTAAAGAAAAAACTTGACCAGCTAGACCTTAGATGTTTAGCATGAAACATCTTCTAATGGGTGTCTACCAAGTTCAAATAAAAGCCCTGGGATTTAAACTGGCCCCGCTCCGGGGGCCTATATACAGGTGAGCGACTTCAGGGCCATCATGGCCCTCTTGTTTATTATTATGTTTTCTAATAATGGGTGTCTGTCTTAGTTTCAAGTTTTTTGACTGTGTTAATTTTGTTAATTTTGTAAGTTAATTTTACTTTTTAAATTGCAGATTAAAATGATGCACTGATGAAAGTATTATGTTTAATGATAAATAAAATGAATTGTATGAATGTTCAGTATATGTGTTAATATATGTTAAAATTGTGATAACCATTTAATCATTTCTTTTACATGTTATATTTTCTTTGATTGATATGTGTTCTTTTGTGTGTGTGTTTTTATTTTTATTTTTTATTTTAGAAGGCCGCATTGTTAATAAGATGTTGCAATCTGTATATATGTCTTAATGTGTTACCTTCGGTAAATAAAGTTATTATTATTATTATTATTATTATTATTATTATTATTATTATCATTATTATTAAACAATATGAAATACAAAATATCATATTCGACCTTCAAGTATAATCTTTCATAAGCATCAGCTAAATTGTTATTTCACTGGTTTACTGTATAAATTTTGTTTAGTCTTTGGGCCCCGGATCAGCGGGTTTGAGTGCTATATATTTTCCTTGAATACTTTAGTTGTTCAGATGTGTGTTGAGGAACATCAGTCATTTATAAAATAGAGAGAAAAAAAGAACCCCTAAAGAAAGTCCAAAACGGCAAAATTGAAAATGTTGCAGGTTCCGTTTGATAAAGCCCAAATTAACACTGTCCCGGTACTGGCCGGCCACGGTATCGCGTACTGTGTCTTAAGCCGGTGAACCGGGGTGTTTCGTGGTGTTTTTCTAAGAAATCAAATTGCGTTTACACACCCCGACAGAGCCCAGGTGTATTCCATGTTCAGAGCCAGATATAGCACGGGATATATCGGATAAGCACCGATGCTAAATCGGTGTATTCCCGCTTGATTACGGTGGAGACACGACTTGACGTCAATCCCGACCATCGCCGATTTTGCCACGGTAACGCTACTTTTAATGCGGTACTGTCCCGGTGACACGTTAATGCACCGATTCTTCCGGTTTCAAGTTTATGAGAATAAACTGCCTGACCACGTTGACATCAGTCATTTGGTAAAAACTCAGCAGAGATGCCATCCAAAGGAAAGGGGGATGAAAGTTAGAAAAAAACTGTGCCTACATCGCCTACAGAGGTTGAGGTACCTGAAGCTGAAAATTCGCCAGCCGAAGATTTTTTCCTACTCTCATTTAACAAATTGTCCATGCTCGTGTTCCTTCTCTAAACAAAATGATCCAAAGTAGCACTTCTATGGCATGTTAAACGTTGCAATATTCAATAAATAAAATTTTTGTTCTATATCCAATATTTATATTGCATAACTCTTTATATTGTATACCATAATATTTATTCAATCCAGCTGAATATTTGTTCATCATAAAAAACATTTGTGTGTGATAATTTTCTATTTATATGTTCTATATTTGAAAATATATATTGTATAATAAAAAATATTTATTGTATAGATCTACTGAAATCTACTTATTCGATAATTTGAATCATGGGATAGAACACTTAGCATACTAAGCCCCGCCTACAAAGTAAATAAAGCTGTGGAAATGATCAGCGTCCCTGTCACTTAATTGTAAATACATGTAGTGCATATACTTAATCCTCCTTATAAATGTATATGCAATATTGGAAACAGATTTTAAAGTCTTTAGCACATGCAATCGTATAAATAGAGGATATTGAATGAGTGTAGGTTTAGTACTTAATTTAAACAATTTATTACATGCTTTTCGGTGGTTTATATAGAGGATATTTGTTTGTTTTGCATGTAAGATTGAAATATAATTTCACTGAGTGAACACCAGATACAATATTTTCACGAGTGGCGTAGCCACGAGTGAAAATATAATAGCTGGTGTTCACGAATGAAATATATTTCAATCTTATATGTAAAACAAATAAATTTTCTTTTTATTTTATGCTTTTTAAGTGATTTCAAGCTATTTTTTTTACTGATTTTGCCGCGTAACGTCTCGCATCTCCTTTGTGACGTCATAATATCATGACGTCACATCATCAGTTTTGAAATCTAGTTCCGTTAAATTTCTCTAATTTTGTTAAATTTCTAACATGATGTATGATGACATGGACTTTCTTTTCCTAAAGAAGCAAAATTTACGTATGACGGCATTTATTTCTGCCTGTTATTCCATCTAGTTATGATTATCTGTTCATCCGCATTCAGATATAGTCCGGCTACAGTGAAAATTATATTTTATAAATTTCACTAGTGGTTTATCAGAATATAATCATCTGATATATTACAATAAAACACTGGAAAGCATGAAATAAAGAAATATATCAGTGATATAAAACTGGTAATTTCACTGTTTGAAACAGTGAAAATACCACTTTGGTCATTTCACTGTTTTGAATTTAAGCCCCTACGTTGTTTCAGCGTGCACAGTACTGGGTAGTCTGGTTCCCTGCCTACATTAGCTACGAAAAGTAACGTAGTATAAGGAGAAGGAACTCCAGACTAAGTACTGGGTACCAACTTAATGACGTGACGTCGTAAATGACGTCACGTTGTATTATTATTTGGCGCGCTTTTCATTCAGTATTAGGTTTAATGTCTTTTTAAAACGTTTCTTTGCATACAATAAAAAGAAAATTTGTTTAGTTTAGTGTAAGATCGAAATATATTCGCATAATATGATTTTATTCAACTCGTTCAATAAATTTAGTATTAATCTTCACTCATTCAATATCCTCTATATATACTAGTGTAATATCGTTTTTATTAAATAGCTTTATCGCACACCCGTGCCGATTTTGCGACTCCGTAAAAATGGTATTGCACGGCCGTGCATATATTTTGACGTGACGTCATATAAGAATCTTACACCGGCTGCCGGTACAGACCGGAATATCTAGCTCGAGGGTGACTGTTTACGGCGGTAACGAGGCTCTGTCGAGTTTCCGCCTTAAACAGTCACCCGAGAGCTAGATATTCCCGTCTGCACCGACAGCCAGTGTTTGATTCTTTTTCTTGCATATTACATATCAATTATTTTAGAACAGAAATTACGAAAACTGATATTCTCATTACGCACTTTTTCTAATAGTAGCGTGTGAACTTACAGGTTAAGTGACGTCATCCTAAGAACGCAATTCATTAATAAAAGGCGCGCAGCACTGACGTCATTTAAAGCACGCGACTTGTCTTACATGGGGGGTGTAAGACAGGGTTTTCTAGCACCGGTGTAAACGGTAGATAATCCTGTTAGATATGCAAGAATTAGCGTTATACAAACATAGTGTAAAGACACACTAAATGTTAGCGTTATACTATAGGCGCGTCAATGAAAAATGACTTTTATTTCACTTTAAACAGTCTTTATATTGGGAATGTGATAAATAGAATATTAAATTTGCGTTAGTTCATTGCTAAATTTATTGCACTCGTTGAATAAAATAGGCCAGAGGCTCGCATAATATAATTTTATTCAACCCGTGCAATAAATTCAGTATTGAACAATACACTCCTGCACCGCGGTTTATGTAATAATATAGGGTTAACGCACGTTTTTCCGTGTTATAACGTCTGCAGAGTTAATTGATTTAACAAAGCTTGACATTGGAGATTTATTATCTCAAGAAAAAAAACAACGTTACATTACTCTACCCTCTACCAAAGACAAAACATGACCCTCAGAAATTCTTATTGACGGTAGAAAAAAGATCAGTGACATTAGAATCGGTTTTTTTTCAAGCAAACAAGTTTATAAAAAAATCAGGCACTAAGCATTATTCCCTCAAAGAAATATAAAGAGAATTTATCAACATTAACATAAATAAAACAACATTTTCTCATATTCATTTTGTGTTATCTAGTTTTGTAAGTTAATCGGAGTGTTAAACTGAATGACAGTACAGTAGCCCGGGTCTCCAGGATACCGGTGTACATATTTTTTACAAGGTCTTTTTCAAATAAAATTTTATTGACTTGAAAAAAAGAAGGAATAAACAACTTCATTAACATCTAATCCTCTTAAAAATACATTACAGAGTTCTGTTACTATGAAATTCTCGCTCACTACCATAGTAAACAATGGTCGACCATTTTGTATGACGTAGTTAAACAGACTTCATGCTACCGGTGCACTGGTAAAAATTGTTATTTATATGGAAAGCCATTGCAGTTTTAACAGCAAAAATATCATTTTAGCATAATTGTATTCATATATAAAAAACAAACTAAAAAACAACATGAAAACGTGTGTTTCAATAGTTTACTGTTCCTCTTTTATCACCCCAAGGGATCTCTGTTTTAGAATCATTTACTCCCAATTACAGGTGTATATATTATACCATGTGGCTGGATTCAAAAACACCCCTTCACTTAATTTTAGTGTTGTTGTGATTATCTGGTCCTTTTATATCATTGAATCTATTTTATTTCTATATTATGAAGATTAAATATCAATATGGCACTTTACACAGGCTCCCTATACTATGCTCAAATTTGATATTCGAAAATATTGATAATTGCTACACAGTCCCTTTGTAGACATAAAATTAACAGGTTTTTACTTCATACAATTAGATATATTATGTTTAAAATTCTACAAACTTTTGGTGGTCACAATATAAATATATAGTGTCTTAAAACAACTGGCAGTTGTTTTAAGAAAAGACCAACTTTACTTGACCCGCTATAGGGAACGCAGCTTCCCATACATAGTTTATTTATTCAAGTTAGACATATTCAGTTTAGAATTTCATAAGTTTCAACAAATTTCTGTGATTAAATTTTTGCACTAAAAGATGAGCATAGTATATCTTTAAAAGACTGAATGAAACTGACTTTTTTATTTTCACAAACTATTTTATATGCACTAATGGCTCTCCATAGATTAATTTTTCCCCGCCAAAAATGATTTCAAAAGGTCAAGTGGAATGACGTCAGCACCTGTCATTTTTTATTTTTTTGGGAAAAAAGTGTTTTGTAGAGCGACCAATTTATGCAATGGAGGAATATGATAGTAAATTAAAAATAAGGTAGGATATGTGAAATATTTCCTTCAGAAACTCATGAAAATGTTTAAAAACTTTGAAATAGCCAATATTACTGGGAACATGTCAATATAAACACTCGGTAGGTGGCGTTGACAATAATATCGCATACCGGTACCGTGGAGTCACCGGTATCATGAGGTTTGAGTAAACTGTATTTGTTTACATTGACAACTGTCCGTTTCTTAGAAAGGGCGACAACCAAAATTAGCAGCGATGTCTATACGCCGTATTTCCGGCATAGTTACTTGAATGCTGCACGTCGTTATGCGATTGGGCCCTCAAAACAATAATTTCAATATAACAAGAGCCAAACAGGCCAAATCGTCAATTTTTTGTTTGTTTACTGGGCCCTGTATGTATTGCGCATACCATTGCGAGGGGAAAGCCGGTAGAAGATTTCGTAGTTAATGAGGAACTTGATAGTGTTGATGGACAAATATCAATAGAAGAAAATGATGAATTGAACCAAATCAGTACAGAAATTAGTGAAAATGGTAAAAGAAAATTTAATTTAAATATAATATCAATAATGCGATAAATCTTTATTCTGTTATTGTATTATTTGTAAAAATGTACAAATTTAACATGTGTCACACGAAGTTTTATTAACCTTGAAAAAATAATGATGTAAATCAGGTGAAACCGGGCTATAACAAGAGCGCGTGACTATGTTAACACATGGTTTTGGTCCCGTTATAACATGGGCAAAATAGGGGAAAATAGCCGATTTTATGCTATAATAATGGTTTTTTCCATATGCCTAATAATTTAAACACGATATGAACCTATGTGAGGATATCATGTAGATGCATTTACATAAAAATACACGGAACATAAATCTGAAAATATCCCCAATATGAAACGAAAAATATCAAGAAGAAACATTAACAACTGATAATGTTATCGATGGTCTTACTATAAAATGCCGGGCCTACATTTTTTTCGATTTTGCGTTTCTGGAAATCTCCGCCGCTTCTTTTGCCTGACTCATATTGAAGTCAGCCAATCACAACCTTCACATGTAGAAAAGCCGAGCTTTCATTGGCCAACTCTTTTGAATTAGAAAATGCCGTAGCTACACATGATGTAGCTCCGGTGTTAAAATATTGTATATGAGAGAAAATTGCAACTTCGTCATTTTATATTCATTTGATACTCGTCTTACATTTGCTTTTCCATGGCATTTAAACATCGAAATTCGTTGTATTAATTACAAATCGGCATAAAAACTTCAAATATATCTGCTTAATTAATTAAAACATGTCGCAGGACTCATTAAACGGGTTTGACTACTCAGGAGATATTGATTCTGAGAATGACGTTGAAACAAATAAACTAAGCCCTCATTTAATATTCGGCAAAAAATAAAATTGGAAGTTGTTAAAAATCGAGCTTTTGTATTTAAAGAGTTACAATTATGACATTATTATTAAAGATTTAAAGTTATAAATGATAATACATGTATTGATTGAAAATGTCCTTAAACTTGGATCAAGCAATATAATTTATAAAGGCATATAAAAATCATATGGTATTCTGAATTGTTATTCGAACTTTTTTCTAACATGTGCATAGTTTGAAAAGGACAGCTTCTGTCATATCTAGTTGTTAGCTCAACCCCTACAGCCGCGGTAGTTGCAAGAACTTGTTTCGCAATCGAGCATAAATAAATATGTTTAAACTAAACTACAGCCGCGGTACATTATTCTGTGGGTCACAGGTTTGAGTTCTGGTCAAGCTGAAAGTTTGTCTCATCCTGTGACTGCATATAACCCTGTGCTCTGTAAACATCAGAAATTCAAGGACACAAATCAATATTGCGGGGAAATATGTTGTGGTTTATAACTGTTCATTATTACTTTAAAGAGAAAATGTGTAGCCGGCCGGATAGCCCAGTTGGTCTTCTGACAGTCATGGGTTGGAAATGGTTTTTCAACTGACAAATGTTTGATTCATTTAACAGATTGTATTAAATTTGAAATGGACAAATGCAGTATTGTATGCATGATACTTTTAGACCTACAACAGGCATATGATACAGTTGATAACACTATACTGCACTTGAAGAATTTCTTCTTCTTCTTCTTCATGGAACCTCAAGATCATCTGCCATAGGTAATGACATTCTTACATGGTTCAAGTCTTATTTCTGATGGACAGCAGCTGTACTCATTCTACTACTGCTCTAAGTACCTATGGTGTCCCCCTGAGGTTCATTGTTTTTTTTACGTCTTATATATGTCAATGACATGTCTGCAACCCTAAGCAATAAGCTTTTATTATATGCTGCATCATGATGACTCAGGTATCCTTGTATCTGGTAAAATAATTCTGAAGAAATTCTCTCTTATGGCATGAGTCTTATAAGTGATTGGTTAATTGACTATCAATTGTCTTTTCATCTTGGCAAAACAGAGTTTTAAGTTTCAACTTAAACTGGGCCTAGCCTCCAGGACACAGAGCTTACCGTTCAAAAACCGTTTGGCCAATTCCGATGCAAATTCGATTTTGTACAACTTTGGAGGGTCTTCTTTGAACGTTATAAGGCTTAAAGCCCTAACGCAAGTAATATGTCCAGGAGATTTCCGCATGGCTTGGTCAATTTTTGCACAGGCGAGTTGTTCTTTATCTATTTAAATTTCGAAAAAAACATGAATTTTACTAGCCTACCGTTCCAAAACCATTTGACCAATTCCAATGCAAAAGTAATTTTGTACAACTTAAGAGGGTCTTCATTGCACATAGAAAGGCTTAAAGCCTTAACCCAAAGAACATTTCCAGGAGATTTCCGCATGGCTTGGTCATTTTTTGCACAGGCGATTGATTCTTTTTCTATATAAAATTCGGGAAAAAAAACCCATCTATTTTACGAGCTTACCGTTCAAAAACCATTTGACCAATTCCGATGCAAATTCGATTTTCTACAACTTTGGAGTGTCTTCTTTGAACGTTATAAAGCCTAAAGCCCTAACCCAAGTAATATTTCCAGGAGATTTCCGCGTGGCTTGATCATTTTTTGCACAGGCGTGTTGTTCTTTCTCTATATAACATTCGGAAAAAACATCAATTTTACGAGCCTACCGTTCAAAAACCATTTGACCAATTCCAATGCAAATTCAATTTTGTACAACTTGAGAGGGTCTTCATTGCACATAGAAAGGCTTAAACCCCTATCCCAATTTAAAGAACATTTCCAGGAGATTTCCGCATGGCTTGGTCATTTTTTGCACAGGCGATTGATTCTTTTTCTATATAAAATTCGGGAAAAAACCCATCTATTTTACGAGCTTACCGTTCAAAAACCGTTTGACCAATTCCGATGCAAATTCGATTTTCTACAACTTTGGAGGGTCTTCTTTGAACGTTATAAGGCCTCAAGCCCTTACCCAAGTAATATGTCCAGGAGATTTCCGCGTGGCTTGGTCATTTTTTGCACAGGCGAGTTGTTCTTTCCATATAAATTTCGGAAAAAACATCAATTTTACGAGCCTACCGTTCAAAAAACATTTGACCAATTCCAATGCAAATTCGATTTTGTACAACTTGAGAGGGTCTTCTTTGCACATAAAAAGGCTTAAAGCCCTAACCCAAAGAATATTTCCAGGAGATTTCCGCATGGTTTGGTCATTTTTTGCACACTCAGGCGATTTATTATTTTTCTCTATAAATTTCGGGAAAAAAAACATCAATTTTACGAGCTTACCGTTCAAAAACCGTTTGACCAATTCAAATGCAAATTCGATTTTGTACAACTTGAGAGGGTATTCTTTGCACATGAAAAGGCTTAAAGCCCTAACCCAAAGAACATTTCCAGGAGATTTCCGCATGGCTTGGTCATTTTTTGCACAGGCGATTTGTTCTTTTTCTATATAAATTTCGGGGAAAAAAACATCAATTTTACGAGCCTACCGTTCAAAAACCGTTTGACCAATTCCGATGCAAATTCGATTTTGTACAACTTTGGAGGGTCTTCTTTGAACGTTATAAGGCCTAAAGCCCTAACCCAAGTAATATGTCCAGGAGATTTCCGCATGGCTTGGTCATTTTTTGCACAGGCGATATGTTCTTTTTCTATATAAATTTCGGGGGAAAAAACATCAATTTTACGAGCTCACCGTTCATAAACCGTTCGACCAATTCCAATGCAAATTCAATTTTGTACAACTTGAGAGGGTATTCTTTACACATGAAAAGGCTTAAAGCCCTAACCCAAAGAACATTTCCAGGAGATTTCCGCATGGCTTGGTCAATTTTTGCACAGGCGATTTGTTCTTTTTCTAAATAAATTTCGGGGAAAAAACCCCATCAATTTTACGAGTCTACCGTTTAAAAACCGTTTGACCAATTCCGATGCAAATTCGATTTTGTACAATTTTGGAGGGTCTTCTTTGAACGTTATAAGGCCTAAAGCCCTAACCAAAGTTATATGTCCAGGAGATTTCCGCGTGGCTTGGTCATTTTTTGCACAGGCGAGTTGTTCTTTCTCTATATAAATTTCGGAAAAAAACATCAATTTTACGAGCCTACCGTGCGAAAACCATTTGACCAATTCCAATGCAAATTCGATTTTGTACAACTTGAGAGGGTCTTCTTTGCACATGAAAAGGCTGAAAGCCGTTACCCAAAGAACACTTCAAGGAGATTTCCGCATGGCTTTGTCATTTTTTGCACAGGCGATTTGTTCTTTTTCTATATAAATTTCGGGGGAAAAAAACATCAATTTTACGAGCTTACCGTTCAAAAACCGTTTGACCAATTCCAATGCAAATTCGATTTTGTACAACTTTGGAGGGTCTTCTTTGAACGTTGTAAGGCCTAAAGCCCTAACCCAAGTAATATGTCCAGGAGATTTCCGCGTGGCTTGGTCATTTTTTGCACAGGCGAGTTGTTCTTTCTCTATATAAATTTCGGAAAAAACATCAATTTTACGAGCCTACCGTTCAAAAACCATTTGACCAATTCCAATGCAAATTCGATTTTGTACAACTTGAGAGGGTCTTCTTTGCACATGAAAAGGCTTAAAGCCCTAACCCAAAGAACATTTCCAGGAGATTTCCGCATGGCTTGGTCATTTTTTGCACAGGCGATTTGTTCTTTTTCTATATAAATTTCGGGGGAAAAAAACATCAATTTTACGAGCTTACCGTTCAAAAACCGTTTGACCAATTCCGATGCAAATTCGATTTTGTACAACTTTGGAGGGTCTTCTTTGAACGTTATAAGGCCTAAAGCCCTAACCCAAGTAATATGTCCAGGAGATTTCCGCGTGGCTTGGTCATTTTTTGCACAGGCGAGTTGTTCTTTCTCTATATAAATTTCGGAAAAAACATCAATTTTACGAGCCTACCGTTCAAAAACCATTTGACCAATTCCAATGCAAATTCGATTTTGTACAACTTGAGAGGGTCTTCTTTGCACATGAAAAGGCTTAAAGCCCTAACCCAAAGAACATTTCCAGGAGATTTCCGCATGGCTTGGTCATTTTTTGCACACAGGCGATTTGTTCTTTTTCTATATAAATTTTGGAGAAAAAAACATCAATTTTACGAGCTTACCGTTCAAAAACCGTTTGACCAATTCCGATGCAAATTCGATTTTGTACAACTTTGGAGGGTCTTCTTTGAACGTTATAAGGCCTAAAGCCCTAACCCAAGTAATATGTCCAGGAGATTTCCGCGTGGCTTGGTCATTTTTTGCACAGGCGAGTTGTTCTTTCTCTATATAAATTTCGGAAAAAAACATCAATTTTACGAGCCTACCGTTCAAAAACCATTTGACCAATTCCAATGCAAATTCGATTTTGTACAACTTGAGAGGGTCTTCTTTGCACATGAAAAGGCTTAAAGCCCTAACCCAAGAAATAGGTCCAGGAGATTTCTGCATGGCTTGGTCATTTTTTGCACAGGCGATTTGTCCTTTTTATTTAAATTTCAGGGGGAAAAGACGTCAATTTTACGAGCTTTCCGTTCAAAAGCCGTTTGACCAATTCCAATGCAAATTCAATTTTGTACAACTTTGGAGGGTCTTCTTTGAACGTTGTAAGGCCTAAAGCCCTAACCCAAGAAATATGTCCAGGAGATTTCCGCATGTCTTGGTCATTTTTTGCACAGGCGAGTTGTTCTTTCTCTATATAAATTTCGGAAAAAAACATCAATTTTACGAGCCTACCGTTCAAAAACCATTTGACCAATTCCAATGCAAATTCGATTTTGTACAACTTGAGAGGGTCTTCTTTGCACATGAAAAGGCTTAAAGCCCTAACCCAAAGAACATTTCCAGGAGATTTCCGCATGGCTTGGTCATTTTTTGCACAGGCGATTTGTTCTTTTTCTATATAAATTTCGGGGAAAAAAACATCAACTTTACGAGCCTAACGTTTAAAAACCGTTTGACCAATTCCAATGCAAATTCGATTTTGTACAACTTGAGAGGGTCTTCTTTGAACGTAATAAGGCCTAATGCCCTAACCAAAGTTATATGTCCAGGAGATTTCCGCGTGGCTTGGTCATATTTTGCACAGGCGAGTTGTTCTTTCTCTATATAAATTTCGGAAAAAACATCAATTTTACGAGCCTACCGTTCGAAAACCATTTGACCAATTCCAATGCAAATTCGATTTTGTACAACTTGAGAGGGTTTTCTTTGCACATGAAAAGGCTGAAAGCCGTTACCCAAAGAACACTTCCAGGAGATTTCCGCATGGCTTGGTCATTTTTTGCACAGGCGATTTGTTCTTTTTGTATATAAATTTCGGAGGGAAAAAAACATCAATTTTACGAGCTTACCTTTCAAAAACCGTTTGACCAATTCCGATGCAAATTCGATTTTGTACAACTTTGGAGAGTCTTCTTTGAACGTTACAAGGCCTAAAGCCCTAACCAAATTATATGTCCAGGAGATTTCCGCGTGGCTTGATCATTTTTTGCACAGGGGAGATGTTCTTTCTCTATATATATTTCGGGGAAAAAAAAACATCAAATTTACGAGCCTACCGTTCAAAAACCATTTGACCATTTTCAATGCAAATTCAATTTTGTACAATTTGAGAGGGTCTTCTTTGCACATGAAAAGGCTGAAAGCCGTCACCCAAAGAACACTTCCAGGAGATTTCCGCATGGCTTTGTCATTTTTTGCACAGGCGATTTGTTCTATTTCTATATAAATTTCGGGGAAAAAAACATCCATTTTACGAGCTTACCGTTCCAAAACCGTTTGACCAATTCCAATGCAAATTCGATTTTGTACAACTTTGGAGGGTCTTCTTTGAACGTTATAAGGCCTAAAGCCCTAACCCAAGTAATATGTTCAGGAGATTTCTGCGTGGCTTGGTCATTTTTTGCACAGGCGAGTTGTTCTTTTTCTATATAAATTTCGGAAAAAACATCAATTTTACGAGCCTACCGTTCAAAAACCATTTGACCAATTTAAATGCAAATTCGATTTGGTACAACATGTGAGGGTCATTTTTTGCACGGCGATTTGTTCTTTTTCTATATAAATTTCGGGGAAAAAAACATCAATTTTACGAGCCTAACGTTTAAAAACCGTTTGACCAATTCCGATACAAATTCGATTTTGTACAACTTGAGAGGGTCTTTTTTGAACGTTATAAACCCTAATGCCCTAACCAAAGTTATATGTCAAGGAGATTTCCGCGTGGCTTGGTCATTTTTTGCACAGGCGAGTTGTTCTTTCTCTATATAAATTTCGGAAAAAACATCAATTTTACGAGCCTACCGTTCGAAAACCATTTGACCAATTCCAATGCAAATTCGATTTTGTACAACTTGAGAGGGGTTTCTTTGCACATGAAAAGGCTGAAAGCCGTTACCCAAAGAACACTTCCAGGAGATTTCCGCATGGCTTGGTCATTTTTTGCACAGGCGATTTGTTTTATTTCTATATAAATTTCGGGAAAAAAGGTGAATTTTACGAGCTTACCGTTCTAAAACCGTTTAACCAGTTCCGATGCAAATTCGATTTTGTACAACTTTGGAGGGTCTTCTTTGAACATTATAAGGCCTAAAGCCCTTACCCAAATAATATGTCCAGGAGATTTCCGCATGGCTTGGTCATTTTTTGCACAGGCGAGTTGTTCTTTCTCTATATAAATTTCGGAAAAAACATCAATTTTACTAGCCTACCGTTGAAAAACCATTTGACCAATTCCTATGTAAATTCGATTTTGTACAACTTGAAAGGGTCTTTTTCTTTTTTCCACATGAAAAGGCTTAAAGCCCTAACCCAAAGAACATTTCCAGGAGATTTCCGCATGGCTTGGTCATTTTTTGCACAGGCGATTGATTCCTTTTTTATATAGAATTCGGGGAAAAAAACATCAATTTTACGAGCTTACCGTTCAAAAACCATTTGACCAATTCCAATGCAAATTCGATTTTGTACAACTTTGGAGTGTCTTCTTTGAACTTTATAAGGCTTAAAGCCCTCACCCAAGTAATAGGTCCAGGAGATATCCGCGAGGCTTGGTCATTTTTTGCACAGGCGAGTTGTTCTTCACAATATAAAATTCGGAAAAAAAACCATCAATATTACGAGCCTACCGTTCAAAAACCATTTGACCAATTCCAATGCAAATTCAATTTTGTACAACTTGAGAGGGTCTTCATTGCACATGGAAAGGTGTAAAGCCCTAACCCAAAGAACATTTCCAGGAGATTTCCGCATGGCTTGGTCATTTTTTGCACAGGCGATTGATTCTTTTTCTATATAAAATTCGGTAAAAAAACCCCATCTATTTTACGAGCTTACCGTTCATAAACCGTTTGACCAATTCCGATGCAATTCGATTTTGTACAACTTTGGAGGGCCTTCTTTGAACGTTACAAGGACTAAAGCCCTAACCCAAGTAATATGTCCAGGAGATTTCCGCATGTCTTGGTCATTTTTTGCACAGGCGAGTTGTTCTTTCTCTATATAAATTTCGAAAAAAACATCAATTTTACTACCCTACGGTTCCAAAACCATTGGACCAATTCCTATGTAAATTCGATTTTGTACAACTTCAAAGGGTCTTCTTTGCTCATGAAAAGGCTTAAAGCCGTTACCCAAAGAACATTTCCAGGAGATTTCCGCATGGCTTGGTCATTTTTTTGCACAGGCGATTTGTTCTTTTTCTATTTAAATTTCAGGGGAAAAAACATCAATTTTACGAGCTTACCGTTCAAAAACCATTTGACCAATTCCAATGAAAATTCAATTTTGTACAACTTTGGAGGGTCTTCTTTGAACGTTGTAAGGCCTAAAGCCCTAACCCAAGTAATATGTCCAGGAGATTTCCGCATGGCTTGGTCATTTTTTGCACAGGCGAGTTGTTCTTTCTCTATATAAATTTCGGAAAAAACATCAATTTTACGAGCCTACCGTTCAAAAACCATTTGACCAATTCCAATGAAAATTCAATTTTGTACAACTTGAGAAGGTCTTCATTGCACATAGAAAGGCTTAAAGCCCTAACCCAAAGAGCATTTCCAGGAGATTTCCGCATGGCTTGGTCATTTTTTGCACAGGCGATTGATTCTTTTTCTATATAAAATTCGGGGAAAAAACCCATTTATTTTACGAGCTTACCGTTCAAAAACCATTTGACCAATTCCAATGAAAATTCAATTTTGTACAACTTTGGAGGGTCTTCTTTGAACGTTGTAAGGCCTAAAGCCCTAACCCAAGTAATATGTCCAGGAGATTTCCGCATGGCTTGGTCATTTTTTGCACAGGCGAGTTGTTCTTTCTCTATATAAATTTCGGAAAAAACATCAATTTTACGAGCCTACCGTTCAAAAACCATTTGACCAATTCCAATGAAAATTCGATTTTGTACAACTTGAGAGGGTCTTCTTTGCACATGAAAAGGCTTAAAGCCCTAACCCAAAGAACATTTCCAGGAGATTTCCGCATGGCTTGGTCATTTTTTTGCACAGGCGATTTGTTCTTTTTCTATTTAAATTTCAGGGGAAAAAACATCAATTTTACGAGCTTACCGTCCAAAAACCATTTGACAAATTCTAATGCAAATTCGATTTTGTATAACTTGAGAGGGTCTTCTTTGAACGTTATAAGGCCTAAAGCCTTAACCCAAGTATTTTGTCCAGGAGATTTCCGCATGGCTTGGTCATTTTTAGCTCACCTGAGCATGCTCAGGACGAGCTTTTAGGATCGATGATTGTCCGTCGTCCGTCGTCCGTTCACATTTAGTTGTTAACACTCTAGCAGTCGCATTTTTGCCTCAATCATCATCAAACTTGGTCAGGATGCTTATCTAGCTGATAGCTCGGATGAGTTCGAACATGGGTCATCTCGGATGAGAAACTAGGTCACAAGAGCTAAAAATAGAAAATCCTTGTTAACACTCTAGAGGTCCGTTTTCGCCTCAATCATCATCAATCTTGGTCAGAATGTTTGTCTAGGTAATAGCTCGGATGAGTTCGAACATGGGTCATCTCAGATGAAAAAGTAGGTCACCGGAGCTAAAAATAGAAAAACCTTGTTAACACTCTAGCGGTCACCTTTTTGCATCAATCATCATCAAACTTGGTCAAGATGCTTGTGTAGGTGATAGCTCGGATGAGTTCGAACATGGGTCATCTCGGATAAAAAAGTAGATCACCGGAGCTAAAAATATAAAAACCTTGTTACCACTCTAACGATCACATTTTTGCATCAATCATCATCAAACGTGGTCAAGATGCTTGTCTAGGTGAAACCTCGGATGAGTTTGAACATGGGTCATCTCGGATGAAAAACTAGGTCACCGGAGCTAAAAATAGAAAAACCATGTTAACACTCTAGAGGTCACAATTTTGCCTCAATCATCATCAAACTTGATCAGGATGTTTGTCTAGGTGATAGCTCGGATGAGTTCGAACATGGGTCATCTCGGATGAAAAACTAGGTCACAGGAGCTAAAAATAGAAAAACCTTGTTAACACTCTAGTGGTCACAATTTTGACTCAATTGTCATCAAACTTGGTCAGGAAACTTGTCTAGGTCATTGCTTGGAATAAATCGAACATGGGTCATCTCGGATGAAAAAGTAGGTCACCGGAGCTAAAAATAGAAAAATCTTGTTAACACTCTAGTGGCTACTGTTGTGATCCAAATATTCTGTTAATTGGTCTGAAAGTTTGTTTTGATGATTTCTAAGTAAAGTTCGAACATGGGTCATCTTGGATGAAAAACTAGGTCACACCGCCCAAATATGGAAAAACCTTGTTAACATTCTAGTGGTCACATTTTCGACTCAATTTTCATCAAACTTGGTCAGGATGCTTGTCTAGGTAATTGCTTGGATGAGTTCGAAATCGCATGTGAAACTAGGTCACCGGAGCTAAAAATAGAAAAATCTTGTTAACACTCTAGTTGCTACTGTTTTGATCAAAGTATCCTGGAAATTGGTCTGAAAGATTGTTTTGATGATTTCTAGGTCAAGTTAGAATATGTGTCACCTGGGTAAAAAACTAGGTCGCACTGCTCAAATATGGATAATCCTTGTTAACACTGTAGTGGTCACATTTTTGACTCACCTGTCATGAGACTTGGTCAGAATGCTTGTCTAGGTAATTGTTTGGACGAGTTTGATAAGTCAGGTGGGCGATATAGGGCCATCATGGCCCTCTTGTTTTGCAAATGCGATTTGTTATTTTCTATATAAATTTCGGGGAAAAAAACATCACTTTTACGAGCCTACCGTTCAAAAACCATTTGACCAATTCCAATGCAAATTCGATTCTGTACAACTTGAGAGTGTCTACTTTGCACATGAAAAGGCTTAAAGCCCTAAGCCAAAGAACATTTCCAGGAAATTTCCGCATGGCTTGGTTATTTTTTGCACAAGCGATTTGTTCTTTTTCTATATAAATTTCGGGGGAAAAAACATCAATTTTACGAGCTTACCGTTCAAAAACCGATTGACCTATTCCGATGCAAATTCGATTTTGTACAATTTTGGAGGGTCTTCTTTGAACGTTAAAAGGCCTATAGCCCTAACCCAAGTAATATGTTCAGGAGATTTCCGCGTGGCTTGGTCATTTTTTGCACAGGCGTGTTGTTCTTTCTCTATATAAATTTCGGAAAAAAAAACATCAATTTTACGAGCTTACCGTTCAAAAAACGTTTGACCAATTCAAATGCAAATTCAATTTTGTACAACTTTGGAGGGTCTTCTTTGAACGTTATAAGGCTTTAAGCCCTTACCCAATTTAAAGAACATTTCCAGGAGATTTCCGCATGGCTTGGTCATTTTTTGCACAGGCGATTGATTCTTTTTCTATATAAAATTCGGGAAAAAACCCATCTATTTTACGAGCTTACCGTTAAAAAACCGTTTGACCAATTCCGATGCAAATTCGATTTTCTACAACTTTGGAGGGTCTTCTTTGAACGTTATAAGGCCTCAAGCCCTTACCCAAGTAATATGTCCAGGAGATTTCCGCGTGGCTTGGTCATATTTTGCACAGGCGAGTTGTTCTTTCTCTATATAAAATTCGGAAAAAACATCAATTTTACGAGCCTACTGTTCAAACACCATTTGACCAATTCCAATGCAAATTCGATTTTGTACAACTTGAGAGGGTCTTCTTTGCACATGAAAAGGCTTAACGCCCTAACCCAATGAATATTTCCAGGAGATTTCCGCATGGCTTGGTCATTTTTTGCACAGGCGATTTGTTTTTTTTTTCTATATAAATTTCGGGGAAAAAAACCATCAAATTTACGAGTTTACTGTTCAAATACAGTTTGACCAATTCCGATGCAAATTCGATTCTGTACAACTTTGGAGGGTCTTCTTTGAACGTTATAAGGCCTAAAGCCCTTACACAAGTAATATGTCCAGGACATTTCCGCGTGGATTTGACATTTCTTGCACAGGCGAGTTGTTCTTTCTCTATATAAATTTCGGAAAAAAAAACATCAATTTTACGAGCCTACCGTTAAAAACCGTTTGACCAATTCCAATGCAAATTCAATTTTGTACAAGTTGAGAGTGTCTTCTTTGCACACGAAAAGGCTTAAAGCCCAAACACAAAGAACATTTCCAGGAGATTTCCGCATGGCTTGGTCATTTTTTTGCAGAAGCGATTTGTTCTCTTTCTATAAAAATCGGGAAAAAACATCAATTTTACGAGCTTACCGTTCAAAACCGTTTGACCAATTCCGATGCAATTCGATTTTGTACAACTTTGGAGGGTCTTCTTTGAACGTTATAAGACCTAAAGCCTTAACCCAAGTAATATGTCCAGAAGATTTCCGCGTGGCTTGGTCATTGTTTGCACAGGCGAGTTGTTCTTTCTCTATATGAATTTCGGAAAAGACATCAATTTTACGAGCCTACCGGTCAAAAACCATTTGACCAATTCCAATGCAAATTCGATTTTGTACAACTTGAGAGGGTCTTCTTTGCACATGAAAAGGCTTAAAGCCCTAACCCAAAGAACATTTCCATGAGATTTCCGCATGGCTTGGTCATTTTTTGCACAGGCGATTTGTTCTTTTTCTATATAAATTTCGGGAAAAAATAAAACATCAATTTTACGAGCTTACCGTTCAAAAACCGTTTTACCAATTCCGATGCAAATTCGATTTTGTAAACTTTGGAGGGTCTTCTTTGAATGTCATAAGGCCTTAAGCCCTAACCCAAGTAATATGTCCAGGAGATTTCCGCGTGGCTTGGTCATTTTTTGCACAGGCGAGTTGTTCTTTCTCTATATAAATTTCGGAAAAAATAAAACATCAATTTTACGAGCCTACCGTTCAAAAACCATTAGACCAATTCCAATGCAAATTCGATTTTGTACAACTTGAGAGGGTCTTCTTTGCACATGAAAAGGCTTAACGCCCTAACCCAATGAATATTTCCAGGAGATTTCCGCGTGGCTTGGTCATTTTTTGCACATGCGAGTTGTTCTTTCTCTATATAAATTTCGGAAAAAACATCAATTTTACGAGCCTACCGTTCAAAAACCATTTGACCAATTCCAATGCAAATTTCATTTTGTACAACTTGAGAGGGTCTTCTTTGCACGTTATAAGGCCTAAAGCCCTAACCCAAAGAACATTTCCAGGAGATTTCCGCGTGGCTTGGTCATTTTTTGCACAGGCGAGTTGTTCTTTCTCTATATAAATTTCGGAAAAAACATCAATTTTACGAGCTTACCGTTCAAAAACCATTTGACCAATTCCAATGCAAATTTCATTTTGTACAACTTGAAAGGGTCTTCTTTGCACATGAAAAAGCTTAAAGCCCTTACCCAAAGAACATTTCCAGGAGATTTCCGCATGGCTTGGTCATTTTTTGCAGAGGCGATTTGTTCTTTTTCTATATAAATTTCGGGAAAACAAAGATCAATTTTACGAGCTTAACGTTCAAAAACCGTTTGACCAGTTCCAATGCAAATTCGATTTTGTACAATTTTGGAGAGTCTTCTTTAAACGTTAAAAGGCCTAAAGCCCTTACCCAAGTAATATGTCCAGGAGATTTCCGCGTGGCTTGGTCATTTTTTGCACAGGCGATTTGTTCTTTCTCGATAAAAATTTCGGAAAAAACATCAATTTTACGAGCCTGCCGTTCAAAAACCATTTGACCTATTCCAATGCAAATTCGATTTTGTACATTTTGAGAGGGTCTTGTTTGCACATGAAAATGCTTAAAGCCCTAACCCAAAGAACATTTCCAGGAGATTTTCGCATGGCTTGGTCATTTTTTGCACAGGCGATTTGTTCTTTTTCTATATACATTTCGGGAAAAAAACCCATCAATTTTACGAGCTTACCGTTCAAAAACCGTTTGACCAATTCCGATGCAAATTCAATTTTGGACAACTTTGGACGTTATAAGGCCTTAAGCCCTAACCCAAGTAATATGTCCAGGAGATTTCCGCGTGGCTTGGTCATTTTTTGCACAGGCGAGTTGTTCTTTCTCTATATGAATTTCGGAAAAAAAAACATCAAATTTATAAGCCTACCGTTCAAAAACCATTTGACCAATTCCAATGCAAATTCGATTTTGTACAACTTGAGAGGGTCTTCTTTGCACATGAAAAGGCTTAAAGCCCTAACCCAAGAAACATTTCCAGGAGATTTCCGCATGGCTTGGTCATTTTTTGCAGAGGCGATTTGTTCTTTTTCTATATAAAATTCGGTGAAAAAACATCAATTTTACGAGCTTACCGTTCAAAAACCGTTTTACCAATTCCGATGCAAATTCGATTTTGTACAACTTTGGAGGGTCTTCTTTGAACGTTATAATGCCTTAAGCCCTAACCCAAGTAATATGTCCAGGAGATTTCGCTTGGTCATTTTTTGCACAGGCGAGTTGTTCTTTCTCTATATAAATTTCAGAAAAAACATCAATTTTTAAGAAAACAACAGTCTTTAAGTTTCCAGGTTTAACTCAGACTGTGCAGTACATGGTCGTTTAGGGTTCAGTACTGAATTATTGAACACGTTGATAAAATATTACTTCTTTATTTAATTAACCAACGACTTAAATGAATTAAGTAATAGAAAATCACATATCCAAAATAAGTAGAGTTTACAGTCAAAACTAAAAAGAAATTACTGTAGGACCTATTTGGAGTCAGAATTAAAAATGTTCTAAACTTTGCATTAGAGAAAACCATTCACCGTTCTCGTTTTCAAGTTTATCACATGAAAAGTATTTCTTATTTTTATTAGCTAACTTTCTCTGTATTTGTAACTGGTAAAGATCAGAATATTGAGTATTTCTTCTTTTGCTTAAATTGTGGCATTCATCGAAGAAAATGGTATGTGATTTCGAAATGGTATATTTTTAAAGAATTAAAATTACCTCTTATGAAAAGGGTAACAGAAATATTTCATGGATTGTTTGTTGTTGAAAATATGGAAAATTTACTGAAAAACATTACAAAAGGAAAAAAGATATTTCAGACGTATGTATAAGTTACCTGCCCTTGAGATTACCCCAAATAAGTGGCTTGCCCGGCTGTAAACTACACATGAAAATCAAGTAAAAAACAATTAAAAAGATATAAAATTCTATATCTATCAATGAAATTTTCAGTGTCAGGTCTAGCTAGGCGCCGTTGTTGTACGTTTTAATAGCCAGAGCAACAGAAATAAAAAATTAGTGTAGATGTGATATATATGCGCTGCATTTTGAATAATCTTATGAATATTTTTTACTTTTTTATTTTCTACTTTTGCAATCTGTTTTTTTTCTTCAATTTTGTTATTTTAGTCTGATGCTGATTTTTTTTTAAAAAAAGGTCAGTCTTTATGTAATTTACTTTTTTTGTTCACATTTGTTACAATGTCACAAATGTGTTTCCTATTCTAATTAAAATCTGGGACCAAAAATATATTATTGTTCCAGTTAAAATATACAAACCAGGGTATGAATTTTTTAAAACTCACGCAGAGATATAGATAAATCTACATCTCTAATAAACGTTATTGCTATGACGAAACTGGTAATCAGGGCTGGGAATCAAAATTGCGTCGTATCCTACAAAATGTAAACAAACGCCGCCATCTTGGAACGAAAAACGTATGTTTTTGTTTATAACTCTTTTTGTTGGAAATGACTGAAAACAAGATATATGTATTAACACGCTACACTATTTTCCGCTTCGTTCGGTATATGTTGCTTGCACAACTATTTTGTAAAACAAAAGTTATAGCGAACTTGCAACTCGAAGCGGGGCAGAATTTTTATGAAAATGTGTGGATACGACGCAGTTCATATTGCTTTATCTATCATTTTTCCTTCAAATCAATTATATACTCGTTTTCAGAGTTCACCATAAACGTCAAAACATAATTTTGCATCATTTACTAAACTTTCATTTAAAAGAGATGTTTATTTTCCAAGAAAATAATGATTTTTACGAAATGATACGACGCAGTTGAAAATAAAATATGATACGACGCAGTTGTATTTTCATTGCAGGCTGAATATTGGTTAAACTATTTAAATTATGTGCTAGGTATGCCAATAACGTCCTACAACATTTTTTGTTTACAACTTAAGTCAAAAGCAGAGGTCACTCATTGGTTTCATAAAAATGGAAATGTAATACAATTCTATAGGCTGCATTTTTCGGTCGCATTTTAGTACTAATCATAAGCATCTACAAATTCCGAAAAGCTGTATCAAATGCAATATACATTGAAACACGTGATCGCACACCCATATGATTGCCTTAGCATGCTTATTAACTTGTTCACGTGAGTTCGAAATGGGAGTGATTACTATTTTTGATACAAAATTCAATATTCCAGTGTAACCTCCACTGGACCCTGTATTAATCAGGAATGACTTTTTTCTTAAAAAAAGAGAAAAAATTACAAATTTTGAAAAGGTCTCTCGCTATCGGGAATGCGCAAATTGCATGCCTACCGTTGTTACTTGTAATGAGCAATTATTTCCGTCAATTCCGTTATTACTTTTGTCTTTTACGTGCCAATTTTATTGTATTCATTTTCTTAATAATCGACGAGGACAGATGAGCTTTATTATTTGAAACCTAACATTAAATTTTTAAAATAATATTATAAATGGTTAAGCTACAATATATTTTTGCAAGTAGGTTATGCGTTCCGTTTAGTCATTTTATGTTCAGCGCCGCGGAACTTTACCCCTGCGTTTCTTTATCGCCGATGAGGAAATGTCTACGGAATGTATTTTCTATATTTGCACCTAAGTATCATTCTTCTCCATCAAAAAACTTTTCAAAATCGAGTTACAATTGATACAACTACAAATTATTTTGTAAAAAAGGTGTCCGTTTTGCAAAGGTATTTTACGCTATGCACCGATAAATTTGATACAGATATAGGCAGACATGATCTTTCAACAGTATTGAAGAATTATTAAGTTTTCACAATATTGAACAGAAAATGTCAGATTATCGTATCGAATTTTCAACAGACTAGAGACATGACATCTTAACATACCTTCATACGAAAGTGTGATTTTTATTTGATAATGAATTGCCTGAAAACTGAAACAAAAGTTTTCAGAAAATGACTTCACAGAGGATTACCCCCTGTTTACATTGAAAATTTCTCTGCTATTAATACCAAAATAAGAAATTTAAATTTTATTCTCTTTATAATTATTTCAAATATTTATAATCTTAAAACTTCACGTCAGAAGTTAATAAAAAAAGCTGCTTATTTGTACAGCTGACGTTAACAAATTTTGTTGAAAAAACAAATCAGACAGGTGTGTCCGACCGAGGCCGAGCTGTTTATGTTTACTGAATTCAAATCACTTGAACTGAACTGCTATGAATTCGAAAACCACCAGGGACTTTTTATTCTTTTGTGTGGAAAACCTATCAAGCTAGTTTCAAAATGTCGACGGTTCTCTGCAGGTACAACATTTTGCCTGAAATTATGCACAAAGGCGCACCTGAGATCCTCGCCCCTAGTAAAGCTAATGTGTAGAGTGAAAGTTTGAAAAGAAACCACAAAAAAGCAGTCATTACCCAGAACATGCAGAACCACAGTTAACTTAGAGCGTAGCTAGCCAAAATGAATTTAAGTTAATAGATTTCTACATTTTTTTGCGAAAAAAATTAAGGATAATATTGAACATACAGGAAAATATAAGAAATTATTTCAGATATTATGATCAATAAGGTAACATGTTCATGTTTAACAGAAAAGTAGCTTACGCAATGTAAACTTTCAAATTAAATGTTATATTGGACATGACACATTGTATTCTAAATAATCAACGGAACATTGCTTTACACCGCAAATGATCTGGGTTTTTATCTAGCGCAAGTGATTATTCCATAAAATAGAAATATATTGCCAAAATTATCCCTGTTGAAAAGACTGCCAAAAATACAACTGCGTCGTATCATATTTTATTTTCAACTGCGTCGTATCATTTCGTAAAAATCATTATTTTCTTAGAAAATAAACATCTCTTTTTAATAAAATTTTAGTAAATGATGCAAAATTATATTTCGAAGTTTATGGTGAACTCTGAAACAAATAAATAATTGATTTGAAGGAAAAAACGATAGATAAAGCAATATGAACTGCGTCGTATCCACACATTTTCATAAAAATTCTGCCTCGCTTCGAGTTGCAAGTTCGCTATAACTTTTGTTTTACAAAATAGTTGTGCAAGCAACATATACCGAACGAAGCGGAAAATAG
This sequence comes from Ruditapes philippinarum, assembly GCF_026571515.1. NCBI lineage: Eukaryota > Metazoa > Mollusca > Bivalvia > Venerida > Veneridae > Ruditapes > Ruditapes philippinarum. The sequence continues at coordinate 126,098 of NW_026855314.1, forward strand.
TGTAGCGTGTTAATACATATATCTTGTTTTCAGTCATTTCCAACAAAAAGAGTTATAAACAAAAACATACGTTTTTCGTTCCAAGATGGCGGCGTTTGTTTACATTTTGTAGGATACGACGCAGTTTTGATTCCCAGCCCTGGTAATATTTTTTTCTAAATTTATATACTATTGGATGCACGTTAACTTGTGTGCAAGATTTCAGATAATTCGCTCACTCCATTTTTCCAGTATAAGTGCAAAATGACCCAAAAATGAAAAGTGGTTAAACGCTTTTAACCCAAATCGAACAAGAATTACACATAATCGCGGATTTATATACTACATTGTAATTAAGATCCTTGACAAAATAGAATTTATATCGAAATCAAATCAGAGTACATATATTTATTATATACCTATAAATGAAATATTGAGAAATATTGATGAAATAAAACGCTTATTTTCATTTTCGTACTGTAAAAAAGTATTTTAGTGAAACATATTTTCTGTGTTTTCACTGGTGTCTTGCCGGACTTCTCTCTTTTTTTAAATTCTGCCAGTACACAAAATTTAAGGAATAGTCTTCTAAATGTAATTTAAAAATAGAGACAAATGTATATAATAAACAGAAAATTCAAGTTTTTCTATAAATACATGATTTATTTTCATCTTGTGGCATGAAAATTATCACATTTCACTCGTGGCTACCGCCACTCATGAAATATTTATTCTCATACCACTTGACGAAAATAAATCGTGTATTTACAGAAAAAACTTGAATATCCCCTATATATTTTTAACATATTTTGTATATTTGTCCTGCAGTTTATCTAGTATGTAAGAATGTATTTTTTATGTGTTTAGGTTTTAGGACCACAATGGAGCTCCTTTAATTAAATACCTTAACAAACTTATATATTATAAACCGTTTTTAACTTTAAGGTCCCAGCTTCTTTAAATATTTCATTTTGATACCACTTCCAATTGTTCTTTCGTCTTAATGCTCGAATGACGAATAAAAACTGTTTCGCGCATGTCACGTGATGGTGTGCCAACCACGTTAACTTTTTGGTCTTTCCGAATTATCCAGGCGGGGAACAATAGTTTCATATAAATACATAGCAAATTAAATCGTGTGACTGAAAAGAGATCGGAAAATGTTTTGCTGGCGTCTTTAACGGATTTGTTTGGGTGAGAATCAATCAGTGGTTAAACATACAAGATTGTCCCCGAGCGCTCAAGATTCATGGTCAAGTGATTTTCCATGCACTTTACTGTTAGCTACATTTGCGTGAAGTTTGTGAGAGGGACGTGACGGAAACAAAAGTATGGCAGGTTTGGAATTGTTTCTTTTATTTTAGGACGTCGAAGAACTTAGAATCAATCAAAAATGTAAGTTATTTTATATTTTATTAATAAAAACTATATACCCGAAACGTAATATTATTACACATGAAAATCGGGAAAGCGTTACTGTTTTTTCAAGGAAAAAATGTAAATATTTCACAGAAAATCCGGGAAATGTTATTGTATCACATAAAATTTGAATGTAAATTATCAAATATTTTTCGTAGGTACAATTTGTTTGACACAAAGTTAAATTTTCCATGAATAAGGACTAATTATAAATTAGCATTAATAATAAGGATTATACATGTTAAACTTTTAATTTTTCATGTGACGTTTCGATCATAGTTATTTTTGACCATTATGATAATTGGCTTATGATATAAAACAAAATACAGATATGAATAATTGATAGTTGGCATATGAGGTCTAACAAAATATTGACACGGATGATTGACGTGTGATATGTAAAATGATGGCCATGTTGATGACAATGTTGTTTTGATGAGGACGTCCATGGGTGTTACAATGATGATGAAATGACGTTCATCAGGTAAATTTAGTTATTTATAGAAACGAGCTTTTTTAAGAAACTAGTTATTTTTAGACAAATGAGTTTTAACTTTTCTTAGTAAGTTTTATCAGTTTCAGAAGATGAAATTTCAAAAGGAACCAATGAACTTGCAAGTAATCATACTATATCGGGCCATGCTTGTGGAACAAGGACATTATGCAACATTAAAACAGCATACTTATTTAATTCAATTTACATTTGGAAAATTTGACATTATAAGAAATTTGATATACATATAATACATGTAAATGGTATTATGTCAGTAACTGAAACTGCGTAGAATTACAAAATTTTATTTTAGAAGTCAAAATTGAAAACTATGTTTTATGTTTATGTATATTGACGATATTTTGTGTGCATTGTTTATATCGATTTTGGTTGTTTTGGTTTCTTTCTCAATTTTTTGGAGTTGGTGTGTGATTGGGGTTATTCGATTTTGGTTCGGTGTTTTAGTTTGTCTCTTTGTGGGAGTTGTTTATGTGTGTTATGGTAGTTTTTCTTTGTCTTTGTTGGAGTTGTTAATGTCATTTGTGTGTTATGGTTGTTTTTCTTTGTCGAAAATTCTGGCCTTATTTCTGAATAGTTTGGGAATTGGTGGTCGATAAGACAGTTGATTCTTTGCTGATACATTGTGATCGATTTGAAAATTTTGGATTTTGTTAAACATGCACATGTACTAGTCGAATTATTATTATTCATCATTTCAAATAGTTATATCAATTTCATAAAAATGGGAGACACATTTATAGTTATATTGAATTTTTAGCTGTACAATACCCAATTTTGTATAATTATATTGATGTTTAATATTAATGTGATATTTTTGATAATTATATAAATACATAGGTGGAGAATGCGACAATATATTAAAGATAACATTGATTCTTTTAGATTTAGAACGTGACATTTCTAATAATGATATTCGCGTGTTGAATGCGACATTTTTAACAATTATGTATACTGATTATTTTAGATGCAGAATGCGACATTTTAGACTAGTATAATATTATTGTTCTTTGGTTTTTCGTTTGTTTTCAGATGTCGTAAGAAAATACCACTGGATTACTTTTGAAAGACAAGACTAGATAAAATTGTATATTTCTAAATATTACCACTATATAATTCATACTATTGAAGAAAAAATGTTTATTGATCATTTAGCAGACGTACAGCAGGAAATGGCGGGAAGAATCCTAGCAGACGACAGTTGTCGCGCAGATGCAATCATGCACCATATCAGACTGCCCGAAATTACAGACTGGCCCAGCTCTATACTGGACTCGCTTTCAGCATGTTAGGGTTTGAAAAAGGAAATCATAACTTTGTAACGTATGTCTTGTCTACTTTTTGAAAATTTTCGTGTCAATGTAATAATTATGTTGACATATCATTATTGTCTAATGTTTCATAATGAACCATTTTTAGCCCAACTGTTTGAAAAACGATTAAGGGCTATTTTAGTCACTTGGTCGTCTGTTCTCGTAAAACACTTCGTTTTGCATATGATTTTGTGTAACTTCCTACCTCAGAATTCATTATGATTGTGTAACGGGGAACATAATCTAAACACCTTTAACTTTAAACTAGATTTTGATTTATATAATTACATGTATGCCACTTAGTCAACATGATTTAGAGCAGTCAAGTTTAAAATAATAATTTAAGTTTACTATATATTCTTATCAAATGAGCATAATAATGCTGAGTTATGGGTCATTAAGAACATTTCAGTAATTTAAACAAATAACTTACAATTATTTTTAAAATGCTAAAAAATGTAACATTTGTTCGACCATGTTACCAATAGTGTATCCACAGGTAGCAGACGACAATAAATGTTAAAGTGGAAAATTGCGACTTCCGGTGTGTCTGCTACTCGATGTTGTGATCTCAGTTACTTCCCCTGACGTTCAGTATATGAAATGAGGGTCGAGGTAAGTAAAGATATTTTGAAGAAATACAAAATTTAGCTAAACATAGAACAATTCATTTTACAGATAAGGGTTTGTGAGTCGCTGATTACACCTTTGACCCTGCAAAATATTTTAAATGGACTTGCCCGTTTTCAAATCTGGACAAAACCATTACTCATTTTAAGGGAAAATTTCAAAATATGTACTGACTTAATATCGAATAGTGCAGATCATGAGCCGATGTCAAGGATATGCCGACTGGTTTTGGTCGGCACTGGTCGCACGGGTACATGTATATTATGCTGGCACTAGAAGGCTGAGAGTAAATCAACATATTGTACCACACAAAATAATCAGAAAGTACTGATTACTGTTCATTAATAATTACAACTTTTAATTTGGTACAATGTTTGTATTTTGAAAGCATGTTAATTTCAGATGGACCATGACTTTTTTTAATTATTGTTGCTTTTCTGGAAAAAAATGAACTGAACATAATATAAAGAACTATTCTTTCCGAGATCACTCGCTTCCTTAAAGTATTACAATCTAAATACAAAAAAATATATATTCAATAACCAAATTCACGAATAGGTAAAAGATATCGGCACTACTTTAGTGATTGTGCCGAAGGAAGAGAGATAAAAATATCTCTTATTATAATTATACTATAAAATATCATAATTATTTCTAATGTATAATATGTATTTTGTAATGATCTGGTGACTTTGATTGTGACACTCCGATAACATCTTAATTTTCAATCTATAAATAGATAAAAAAAATTAACCTATATTTCAGTTTCGGGATTTGAAATTAAGAAAGAACGAAAGATATGAAATGAGCACCGGCAAACTGATCTTGGCATGTTACATCCTTATCACAGAACTGGAACCTACTGATTATGATGAGGTAAAAGTATATTTAATGAATATATGTATAGATTTGTTTCTTAGCCTGCTGAAAGCGAAAGTCATTAGTCTTTGCCTCCAGAATAGAGCCCGGCCAGCCTGCACATTTGTGCAGTTTCACCAGCCTCTTTACTGTTTGCTAACTTCCAATTTTCATTTTCATGTGATAATTAGTTATAATAATTTATAAAAGACTGTTCCTTAAATAAAATGTTGAAAAGTCCATTTAATAATTTCCGCAGGTTAAAGCAGCATGCCTTCAGATTCATGCCCATTCTTCATGTAAATTTTGAAAATGTATCGAAAAAAGAAAGATATAGTGTAGTGAACAAGGAAAGTAATTTACACATTACAAACAGACTTTACAGTCTACTTACATTATCAAAAAAAGGGCCAAAATATACACTAATAGCCATTGCGTTAGTCACGCAGTAGAAATATGGTAATAAGAACTGCGACGTCGGTCGTTAAAGACATTTAGCACATAAATAATTATTTGAATCTTAAATCTTTTTACTTCTCATAAAATCTGAGTACATTTTTCTTAAGTTTGTTTTTCTTGAAATATTTTTGGTTCATCTGGAGGCGTGCAGCTTTAAGGATTGTTTATAGCTCTTGAATGAGACGTGTATTCATTTGGTTCTGAAACAGTACGGCATTGTGAAAATTGTTTCGTGTTCGGGTTTGATAAAAAAATTTCTTTGCTTAACACAGAAGCAGTTACCATTGTTGTTGTTATTCAGTCATGAATTTCTTTGGCTAAGTAAATACATATACACCTACACTGGTATCGAACATGTTTCTTCATTACTCAAATTTGATAAAACTTTTGTAAGTTTTAGTTATAATAAAGGGCGTCCGTTACCGAGTAGTTGAATGAATTCATTGACCTCAAATCATTTTCACCCCACCCCCTTTCCTTCACTTTTATGGGCAGCGACTTTGAATTCATGAATAGTTTCATGTGCAAAGATGATCCACAGAGGTGATCCACAGCTAGCTTAATTGGAAGAGAAAATTGGTGGTTCTACTCGAGTGCCCCACCGTGTCTAAAATAATTTATAGAGGGCTATTTTGGACCTTCTTCCGCCAGTAAAGCTAAAAACTTATTATTGTACCGTCGAGACAGTAACCATTCACCTACTAAATTAGTGTAATGGATCTGCCCTGCATAGAATTTGGAACAGTCCATTTGAAGTTTATGGGATTTCAATGACAAAATACAAATTTGAGCAGACGATAATACATAGCCTGGGCACGGAGTGCACGTACCAATAGGTAAAGGGTTAAACCCAACCAGAATAATTGAACCATTGCAGTTAAGAATATACTAGAAATAATAAGAGAATCGTTTAATGACATCTTGAGTGAATAAAAGCTTTATGACCACTATTTGAGTAAGACGTAATTATTTGTTTATTGTATTCCTGAATTCTATTATCTGCATTTTTTAATAAGAGTAATGATAACATTGTTGTCGTTGTTTTAAATTTGATGGTTCAACCCGTGCGTCTGCTGTCTTTTGCAAGTGAAACGCAAAGTGATACAAGTGATATGAATATTTTATACATTATACAAGTTAAATGTTGATGCTGACATCAAAGACACCGCCAAATGATGTGAACAGTCAGTCAGCATTGAAAATCGTTCTCTATTACCGTTGAATATCCGAAGCACAAATCAATTTTTTTTCTCCATGTTCTTGGTATTTGCTCGTTGTTTAATAATTAAGTTGCATATTTTTGTGAAAAAGTAGAACATAATGCATAAATTCACAAGGTAATGTCTGAAATTCTGAAATGTTTGTTTTGAAACGTCTGGTCAAAGCAAAATAAATCTTTGTTCATTTTTTTCTGAAGAGTTATTTCTTAAACAGTTTGTTTGCTGGTATTAAGGTGTGCAGCTTTAAAGGAAGGCCCATTATGCCCCCAAAAATGTTTTTATTTTTATATCTGAAAAACCTTTTATTTTTGGTATCCTATTATAGTTTCAAAACAGATATTCATTGGTCATTTATATAAATAATCTTTTGTTTTTTGAAAACAGTTTTAATGATTTAGTATTTTGTGTGGAAGTTAAATTACGACTGTATTTACAGTTTGCGACCTTTAAAACAATATTTTCACATTCAGCCATAATTTATTTTGCTAATAAGCATCTAACATGCTTTAAAGCATTATTTTAACGTTATAATACTTATGTTTGCACTGCCTAATGTAGGAAAAAATGATTTATTTCTGAGGCATAATGTGCCTTTAAGGAAAAACAGTTGATTCTAAGTTGAATATAATTTTTACAATGCAGGTGTATCGGTGATCTTTACATTTCAGAAATATGGAACATGGTAAATTGAGCAGGTGAAGGAATGAAGAAAACACCACCCTCTTTACAGTCAGCAAAATAACTATGCTTTGTTACGGGTTGGAACTACTGCATGCCGTTACAACTTAATATGTGACAAAGAGATTTTAATCCACCTGATACGATTTGGTATCTTTCTGAAAATGTCATGTTCAACTTCTGAATGGTGTTTTTTTCTGCCAAATAATATTTATGGCAATTATGAAGTAATAGTGAGTTTTTTGGCGTAGTAATAAAAACCATAAAAGGTGTTAGCTCGATTGGATTTTCTACATGAACTTAAAAAAATAACACCTTCATAAATAAATGCCTTGATGTGAACAGAATAGAAGGGATATTTTATTTGCTTTTTACATTGTACATCTTCTATTTAACATACTGTACCGTCAAAAAATTGAAATGGCAATAATGAGTATAATTGCAATAATGAATGATGCATTTTTTTTGCAATGTATATTTCAAGTGGTGTAATAAGTAAATTTTGATCAGGAATGTACATTTATTAAGACTTAATATATATGCAAATATATTGGACAGTCAATAATCGAGCACAGCATGTAAACATCCGCGGCACTCGCCGAATTATTTTTACAAAATTTATATGGATACACGTGATTGATTAAAAAATAACTTTGCACAATAGTGAAATAACATTTAAGGAAAGTAACTATGGTTTTTATTTTTGAAATACACGTCTAAATTGTAAGAAATGAGAATGACCTTGTGCAGACAATTACGATCATGATATATAGACGCTCATCGATTTGTATAGCGGTATACTTGATTAGAATAAACCGGAAAGTACGCCAACTAAACTAAAGTACAAACTGTAACGGTTGAAAACCGCTTATAGTTTCGCATATGGTACCGTCTTTGGTGTGTCGTGTAAAATGTGAAAATGGAAGAAACTATCGATTTTAATGATAGAAATGAAGGTGTATTATATAACACAAAATTTTCAAATAAAACTGATGCCATCACTGTTACAATTTTTACACAGGAAACATATGAAGAAATAAAGGATTATCTATGTAAAAAGTACTCTTTTAAAATAAACAAAAACACTAATGGTATTGAAACACACATATCTGAAAATGAAAAGAAAACTGTTGTCACAATTTATGAAAATAAAACAATATTTATTCAAGGGAAAGGATGTTGGAAGTGGAAGAACACAATTTTTAAAACAATATTGGATAAATTGAGTGTGACCATTCCAGACAATCGTCAATCTCCAAACGAAGTAAACCAAAATGATAGTTCTCCAGTCAGTAGTAGAACATCCAAAAGTCCTTTGCAATATCTCTCTAGCATGGTAAATCTCTTGCGTAGTCCAAGAAACAGGACACCAATTAGACCAAGTAATCAAAGGAGCGCGTCTTATTTAAAGGGAGGTAGCGCAACACTTTTCAATAACAACAACAATGAGCAAACCTTTGTCAATCAGCCAGTAGCTGAAAAATCATCAAAAAGTGAGCAAGTAAAAATTGTTCAGATTGAAAATAATGCAAATAGTGATGAAACTTTAGTGAAAGAAGGATTTGAGTCTGATATAAATGAACCTTTAGTGAATGAAGACGTAATTAAGTGTGACAATCTGTCTGTTATCATCACTACAGATAGGTCTGTAAAAGGTATGGTTGGTAATGATGAAAGTGAACCATTAATATGTCCATTAGTTAACAAAGATACTACTGATAACAATAATGAAGAGCTTAAAAA